>NC_092724.1:141057642-141358058 GCF_047496885.1 Scyliorhinus torazame | reverse complement strand
ATGCAAGGGGAAGGTTGTTAGGTGTCGTTCCATCAAAAACCTATTTCTTGTGGAAGTCGACAAAGATGTTGCTGAGGGCGGATCAAGAGGGGATCCCATGGCAACATCATCTATTGGACATTATTGCTGTCATTAAAACTGAACTCAACTGTACGAGTCGGCAAGTTCATAAGTTCAACTAAGGCAGATTCAAACAACAGCAGTGCATCCAGATCACCACGTTATAGTGATGTAGTGTAAATGTCTATGTTGACACGGTGGGGCCGTGGTTAGCACTGCTGGCTCACAGCGCCAAGGACCCAGGTTTGATTCTGACCTTGGGTGATGTGTGGAGTTTGCACATTCTCCCAGTGTCTGCGTGGGTTTCCTCCGGGTGCTCCGGTTTCTTCCCACAGTCCAAAGATGTGCCGGTTAGGTGGATTGACCATACTAAATTGCCCCTTAGTATCCAAAGGTAAGGTGGGGTTATGGGGATAGGGCGGGAGAGTGGGTCTGGGTAGGGTGCTCTTTCGGAAGGTGCAGACTCAATGGGCCGAACAGTCTCCTTCTGCACTGTAGGAATTCTATGATTCCTTGAGAAGTACATTGGTGAACATGCTAGCAATGTCAATTTTGTGTAGGGGGTTGGGATTGAAGGCGCTAACGACAGCGCCGCTCCCGACGGCCCCGGGGAGATACTCAGGGAGTCCGGTAGTAATAGCTTCGTTGAGAATTTGGGAGGCAGTTTCGACAGCACTTCAGGATGGGGCAGGGTCAATGTAAATGCCGATTCGGGGGAATCATAGATTTGAGCCAGGGAAGTGGGATGGAAATTTTCGGAGGTGGGAGGAGAAAGGAAATAGAACACTAAAAGATTTATTTCTTGGGGGTCGTTTTGCGGTAGTGAAGGAACTGGAAGCGAAGTATGGGCTGGAGCAGGGGGAAATATTTAGATACATGCAGGTTCGAGACTTTGCCAGAAAGGAGATACAGAGCTTCCCAGCAGAGCCAGCTTCCACATTGCTGGACGAGGTGCTGACGACAGGGGGACTGGAGAAGGGGGTAGTATCGGCAGTTTACGGGGCTATTTTGGAGGAGGAGAAGGCGCCACTAGAAGGGATCAAGGCAAAGTGGGAAGAAGAGTTGGGAGAGGGTATGGAGGAGGGGTGCGGCTGTGAGGTGCTCCGGAGGATGAATGCCTCCACCTCGTGTGCGAGGTTGGGGCTGATACAGCTGAAGGTGGTGTATAGAGCTCACCTTTCAAGGGCGAGGATGAGCCGGCTCTTTGAGAGGGTAGAAGGTGTGTGTGAACGTTGCAGGGGAGGCCCCACAAACCACGTTCATATGTTTTGGTCCTGTCCAAAGCTGGTGGATTACTGGAAGGAGGTGTTAAGGGTCATCTCTAAAGTGGTTCACGTGAAACTGGACCTGGGCCCTCGGGACCAGCCAGGGTTGGAAATGGGCGCGGAGGCAGATATCGTAGCCTTCGCCTCGTTAATCGCCTGAAGGCAGATCCTGTTAGGTGGAGAACAACCTCTCCACCCTATGCCCTGGCATGGCGGGGGGGTCTGCTGGAATTCTTAACGCTTGAAAAAGATCAAATTTAAACTGAGGGGATGGATAAGAATATAAGAACTAGGAGCAGGAGTAGGCCATCTGGCCCCTCGAGCCTGCTCTGCCATTCAATGAGATCATGGCTGATCTTTTATGGACTCAGCTCCACTTTCCGGCCCGAACACCATAACCCTTGGATGGAGGGGTTCTACAATTCATGGGCGTTATTCGTTATGCACTTTCGAGAATTGGATCACATTGAACATTAGGGGGGTTGGAGGCTGGGAGGGTTGGGGGGAGGGGGACTGTATGTGTTAATGGTTACTATGGGCGATTCCCGATTCCTTTTTGTCATTTGTTTATGTTAACATGCAGGCCAATGTCGGGTTTGGTGGGAGGATGGGGGCATTGTTATTGATATGGGGATTGACATTACATTCGTTATTGATTATTGTTTATTGTTGGGCAAAAATTTGGGAGAAAATGTCAAAAAGGAGAATTTTTAAAAAAAAATTTGAAAATGCTAGCAATGTCAAATGAACACATGGGCATTGCTATCAATATACAATTCCTGTACAGTTTACACAAAGATGATGGAATCCATCCGTGTTTTTGGGAAAACGTGCACAAAACTGTAGCAACCCACCCAACCATTTAACCAATTCATGTTGTGCAGAACCAGTCATCGATAAAATAGGAAGTAACGGAAAACATCACTTGTGCGCATCTTGGGCAGCCCATACATACACAAATGATAACATTTGCTAAACAATCCTGATTGACAAACTTAATACAACTGCATGAAAATACAGATATGGATGCTAACCTCTAATGGGATTGGAATACAATTCTGCTCAAGTAATATCAGTTTCCTTACAATAAACTAATCAACATTATCCAACTAGAAGATTAAGTGCAAGCGTCCAATGTGCATCATTACAGATAAATGAGCTCCACCCATCACTTACAGGAAATGATCGGATCACTATCAGGAAATTAAGAACAAAGTAATTATCAACAGAAATCTGTAATTTCAGTATACTATTGAGAATCTGAGGCAATCTTTCCTCCAAAGCACACATAAAAATTTTGCAAAATGTTTAGTTCTTCTCAAATTTGAAGTATTTGTAAATTCATAGATGTTTGTCAGGCACATTAACCGAATACCTTATACATCCGTTTGCCTGGAAATCGCAACTGAAAAATTTCCTATAGTAAAACATCATAGATTTAAAAGGGAGCCACAATGCATACCAAATTAACCATTAAACGGTTATATTCACATTTGGATTTTTTTTTACCTTCATGTTTACTGAAGTGTACAAAAGAAGTTGCAGCACATACTCGTCTTAAAGTCAGGACCATCAACAGGCAATGGTTCATCCCAATAAATGACACACCACAAAAATATAATTTCTCCAGAAAGGTAGTCGTAATTGGATGCAAATGAAGTTCTTTAAATGTTTTATTTGGTTCAACATGCTGACCTAGCACATCATGGTTGTTTAATTGTCTATTTTTTAATATATATATATATATATATAATTGCCCATATAAAGTTACTCTTATGGATAAATGAACTCTTGGTGCAAGTGCATGTAAGTTTAAAGAAAAATAAGATCAATGGATTCAAATTCTTTATCCCAATCTACTAATTCCTTGATTTGTAAAATTCGAAATTTGGAAGCTGTAGTTGGTGGTTTATTCTGAAGATTGTCATTTTCACGATGATCACTATGTTCTGATGATTATAAATTACATCTATGTACCTCACTTGACTATGTACAGATAAAAGGCTGTACTTGTGCTTATATTTTTTTTAATACAAAAAAATATGCAGTATTCTATCGATTCTTTGTTGCAACTCAGACCATTTTTCACACTGCTTGCATTCTTAATTGGCCTGTTCTGATTGAATTTTGTGGGGCTTTTGATTTGGACAGCAGTGTACTATATTAATGGATATATCCTGAACTATAACTCCAGGATCTGTCGATGTCAGCAAACTTGAAGTGCAAGTCAACTAATGAGAATTCCAATTCAAACTTAACACTGAGAACCAAGGTACTATGATACATCACTAAATAATTAAACACTTGGGCAGCCTTGCATCTGAAGTATTTTGTTGATACAGTATTAAGTTAGTATATACTTAAAGGAAAATGCCACTTCCTTTTACAAAACTAGTTGGGCAAGATTTTTGATAAAATCATTTTGACATTTCAAATAACAGTGCCACAGTTCTTTTTTAAAGCAGCCAGACTAAAAACGGAGAAACTATTACCAGGTAGAAAACACAGAACAACTGGAGAGGTCTGGTGCAACTATTTCAATGACTTTGCCCCATTAAAGATGAGGCAGTAGCAGGGTGGTATTATCAGTGGACTAGTAATCCAGAGACCCACGGTAATGCTCTGGGTTCAAACCCCACCATGGTAGATGGAATTCGTGAAAAATCTGGAAATGATGACCATAATTGATTGTCTTTAAACCCCATCTGGTTCACTAATATCCTTTAGGGAAGGAAATCTGCGATCCTCACCTGTCTGGCCTACATATGACTCTTAAACACCCAATCAGTTTATCAAACGTTCTACAGCACGGTCAGTGTACCTACACCACTGGGACCTCAATGGTTCAAGAAGGCAGTTCATCAGCACCTTCTCAAGAGAAATTAGGGATGGGGCAATAAATGGTGGCCCAGTCAGCAATGCCCACATGCCATAAAAGAACAAAAAGCATCATTAAAGGCCCAGTTTTCAAATGGAATAAGGACAGATTTGCATTTCTAAAGCAGCACAGCAGATTCCTCAAAGATGTACAATGAATGGATGGCACAATGACACAGTGGTTAGCACTGCAGCCTCACAGCGCTAAGGACCCGGGTTCAATTCTGGCTTTAGGTGACTGTGTGGAGTTCGCATTTTCTCCCAGTGTCCATGTGGGTTTCCTCTGGTCACTTTGGTTCCCTCCCACAGCCCAGAGATGTTCAGGTTAGGTGGATTGGCCATGCTAAATTGCCCCTTAGTGTCCAAAGTTGTGCAGGCTAGATGGGATTATGGGGATAGGGCAGGGATGTGGGCCTCTGTATGGTGCTCTTTCGGAGGGTTGGTGCAAACGAGATAGGTCGAATGGCATCCTTCTGCGCTGTAGGAATTCTATGGTTCTTAATCACTTGGAAATCTTATGCAGGCACCAATTATTTTGCAGAACAAATTCCTCAAACTGCAATTAGTTAATTGCCCTACAAATATATATTCACCTTTAATTTAATTTACAACAGACTCACGTGACAAAAAATTGTGATGTGTGAAATGAAATAGGCCATGCTAATGCTACTGCTCAAGAGTTGGCAGGTCAAACCTCCAAATCCGGTTCTGGTTTTGTGCCTGAAAATATAAAGTACTGTAAGGCCATGCAATCCACCCTTCTGGATTTAAAATGCTGACTACACAAGTCTCATTGTATCCCTAACAGAAGTTTCTTTTAAAAGCAACTAAATTTGCGAACATGTGAAACATACACAGAAATGTAGTTATTCTGCAATGTTAAAAGCAGCTTTCAGTTACACGTTTCAATCAACTTCCAATTCCCTTTCGACAAAAAATTTAGACAAAGTAGCATTTACAATAGCATACCATTGTAGAAATTGGAGAACCTGCAAGGTAAACACAAGAGGTAAACTTTAATGTTGAAAATAATTGATCTACCTAATCACAGTGGCCTTTGATAGACTGTGATAGCTAGAATCATAATAGCAGCCTGGAATGAACTAGCTCCAAAGTCTAATAAAGTAATTTCCCCAAAAAAAGGTGTTCAATGTTCCTCTACTCTTTTATCCTTAACGGCCTAAATAAAAATGGAAGCAGGGACATGGGAATCCTACCTACCAATTATTTGGTTCCTACTCACATTAGCTACAAAACAAAATAAATATTTTCCAGCTGTGGTTTATCAATGTATCAATTGAAAAACAAAGGACAGAAAGGATAAATGGAGTTTCTATAGAATCCAAAGCCCCCACAAATGTTGCCCATTTTAAGTACAAGACAAGAGAAAGGCAAAGTTACCAGAGAATGCAATGCAATACCAATGCTGTATCAAAACAGCTGGAAACACCAAACTTATGTTTTGCCCTATATTTGTACACATGTAAACAAACATTGGAAAGTACTTTTTACATTAATGTAGTAGAATTAACTCTAGCAATAATTTTGGTTATATTTTTAAAAGTCTGCCAAAATAGATCAATATTTTATATTTCAGCAGTGACTCAGCATTTAGGAAAGACTTAAATATAAAGAATGCAAACACCTGATGAGCATTTTGATACATTAGTTTGAAACATGTATTCAGCCACGGAATCAGTAAATTAGCCTCCTATTGACTTCTTTCCAATAACATTTATTACAATATCAGAACCAGTGTTAATGAAATGATATACTGAATACTAGAGGCAGCCAAATACAGAATGCAAGCAACATGCATTGTAACGTACTTTATTTATTTAGATTACATTCACAATAGAAATTTGTTTTCACTAAAATGTTGTTCGGAGCAAAGTAAAATAGCATTAAAAGTCTCTCTTCAGGTTCGGCCCCAAATCTGAATTCAAAGTGCAGTTAAGGAAGAGAGACTGCTTTGCTCCGGTATTTCATTTAGTGTAACACAAATTGTATTTTTATTGAAACCATTGAGGATTTCTGTAGTTTAAATGGTACAGAATTAAACTGTGTAAAATTTTCATCTACTTTGTTCTTAACTTTCAGTGCTTTTGTGAAACACGACAAAGATACCACACCGAATGCTTGTATTTCCACTGAGGAGTCCAATAACGGCCAAATCTTTTGATAGCTCCATCATCAGATCTTTAACTGTCAACATTCTTGTCCTCACTATTGTCCCAAATCTCCTCCTTGCTAAAATTGACAAGAAGCTCAGTTGCTCTACAGCACTAAAAGTTATTTCCTGGGAGCTCCCAGTCGCACAAAAAGTGCTCCCGCCAGAGACCTGTTTCTTTTAAATCCCTTTTGCCCTGTATTGGGGGAATTTTTGTGGTCAACCTGGCATGCTGAACTGTGTACGGAATTACAGGTGGAATTATGTCGAAAATTTCATTGAAGAAGCCTGGTGGAAAGAAGTCTCAGGCCAATAGTCCGGTGAGGGAGTCGGAGGGAGGGAAGATGGCGGACGCGGCCTCGCCCATCAGGGCTGACACGCTGATGACGGCGTAGAAGTTTGAGATACAAATGGACAAGCAGTTTGGTCGGCAAGGCAAGGAGCTAAGGGAGTCTTTCAAAGCTACCATTAAGGAAGCATTGGGTCAGATCAAAGAACAGTTGGAGAAGATGTTGAAAGCAGTGAAGTAGCGAGGCGAAATGCTGAAGGGCGTGGAGGAGGCCTTGTCGCAGCATGAAGGGCGGCTTGCCTCTTTGAAAGCAGAGGTACTGCTTTGGAAAAGAAGAACAAGAGAATAAGAGAAACACCTGGAAAATAGGTTGAGACAACAGAACTTCAGGATAGTGGGATTGCTGGAGGAAGTCAAGGGTTCAAGGCTAACAGAGTACTTTTCAGAGATGTTCTCCAGGTTGGTGGTGGCGTGGTGGTTTTTGGGGGGGGGGGGGAAAGAGAGATAGTCCACTTCCACAGTTTTCAGAGGAAAGGGCAGGTCCTGGAGTGGGCCAAGAAGATTAGCACTATTGCTTCACAGCGCCAGGGTCCAAGGTTCGATTCCCGGCTTGGGTCACTGTCTGTGCGGAATCTGCACGTTCTCCGTGTGTCTGCCTGGGATTCCTCCGGGTGCTCTGGTTTCCTCCCATAAGTCCGGAAAGACGTGCTGTTAGGTAATTTGGGCATTCTGAATTCTCCCTCCGTGTACCCGAACAGGCGCCGGAATGTGGCGACGCGGGGCTTTTTACAGTCACTTAATTTAATGTTGGAGGCATGGTGCAGCACACAGGATACAAGATGAATATGGTGCACTTGACGGATTGAATTTTGTGGGTGGGCTTCAAGAGCCATAGGTGAATAGGAACAGGAATGGGATGGTCTCCATTCTATGGGAGGAGTTGATGGCGATGATTAGAGGGGAGATTATATTGCATAAGGCACACATGGACAGGGAGGAGCAACTGAGGTTGCTGACATTTTGGAAGTGGATCCAACCAACCCCAGGACTCCTGGCAAGCAGGAAAAAGCTACAGATGCAGTTTGCCCTGACTAAGAGAGTGGTACGCCAGTTGCAGCGCTTATGGTGGGTGGGCTACCTATAAATACGGGGAGAAAGCCAGCATCTCTTGGCTCGCCAGCTAAGGTGGCAGGCAGCCTCAGAGGAAATTATCCAGATCAGGGATGCTGGAGGCAGGCTGGTTTACTCTCCAGATAAAGTGAATGGGTAATTTCGGACCTTTTATGAGCGGCTTTACAGGTCGGAGCCGTCAAAGGAAGAGTTGAAGGGGGAGGAAATGCGGGAAGAGCTGGAGGCGCTGTTGAGTATAGAGGAAGTCCGAACAGCGATAGGACAATTTTTTTCCGGTCATGGGATGTGGGTGTCGCTGCTGAGCCAGCATTTATTGCCAATCCCCGAGGGCACTTAAGAGTCAACCACATTGCAGTGGGTCTGGAGTCACATATAGGCCAGACCAGGTAAGGATGGCAGATTTCCTTCCCTAAAGGACATTAGTGAACCCGATGGGTTTTTACGACTATCATCAATGGTTTCATGGTCATCTTTTAATTTCAGATTTCTATGGAATTCAAATTATACCAACTGCCCTGGCGGGATTCGAACCCAGGTCCGCAGAGCATTACCCATGGTCTCTGACTTACTAGTCCAGTGACGATACCACTACGCTACCGCCTCCCCTGCAAACAGGGAAGGCACCGGGGCCTGATGGTTTCCCAGTAGCATTTTACAAGAAGATTGCAGACCAGCTGGTTCCGTTACTGATGGCAATGTTTAATGATTCTTTGTCCCAGGGCTCCCTTCCTGTCGCGCTTGGTCAGGCATCCATCTCCTTTATCCTGAAAAAGGACAAGGACCCTGCAGAATATGGATCATACAGCCCTTTTCACTGCTTAACATAGATGCTAAACTGTTGCAAAGGTTCTGGGCATTGAGGTTGGAGCCTTATCTCCCGGAGGCAATTGGGGAGCTCCAGACGGGATTTGTAACGGTCCGAAGACTGCTGTCCAACATGCAGCAATTGCTGAATCTGTTTCTTACCCCAGCCGCCGGGCCGGAAATAATTGTCCCATTGAATGCAGAAAAGGTGTTTGATAAGAGTGGAGTAGAGATACCTTTGTACAGTTTTGGAGATGTTTGGATTGGGTCCTGGGGTGTGTGTCATGGGTGCCCCTGCTGTACAAGGCTCCTTTGGCTAGCATGCATACAAATACCATGAATTTGAGGGGGGTTTTCAGTTACACAGAGGAGCGAGGAGGAGTGTTGTATGCCTACTGTTTGCATTAGCGATTGAGCGATTGCTCAGGGGGCCTCGGACAAGTGGGGAGGGATAGTTAGGGGTGGAGTGGAACATAGGGTGGCCCTGTATGCAGATGATCTGGTAGTGGTGGTGGGGGCACAACTTCCTTTTCGCTTGACCAGGTCCGGCTTCCGGTGTCTGGGGATCCAGGTGGCTCGATTGGACCAGACTTCAAGCTGAATTATACAGCCTAGTGAAAGTGATCAAATCTGGCCTACGAAGGTGGGATAACCTTCCTTTGTCTCTGGCGGGTACAATTCAGTTGATTAAGATGAAACTTTTGCCAAGATTTCAGTGTTTTGCAGTCTTTCTTCCCAAACCATTCTTTGGAGGGGGTGGAACGGTTAATTTTGGCCTTCATATGGGTGGACAAATCTCCGAGGATTCAAAGGGTTGTTCTACAGAGGGACACACAGTCAGGAGGTCGCGCGTTGCCGAACTTGATATATTATCAGGCTGTTAATGCAGAGGTGGTGTTGGGATGATGTGGAGACCCGGGGTCTACCTGGGTACAAATGGAGCCTGGGTTATGCAGCTGGTCCAGTTTGGGTGCCCTGGTGACGGCTTCTCATCCGATCGTATCGGCAAAGTATTTGTTGAACCCAGTGGTGGTCTCCACTTAAAAAATATGGAGGTAGCTCTGACCTCATTTTAAACTGGGGTGAGTATCAAGGCTGACCCCCATCTACTTGAGCCAGCGAGGTTGGATGCCACATTGGAGTGTTGAAGGGGAAGGGGTTGTAGAGATTATGTGAACTATTCCTGGAGGGGTGATTTGCCAGCCTGGAAGAATTGAAAGAGAAGTATGGGCTCGCGGGCCCAGATTAGTTTAGGTACCTTGAGGCACAAATTTTTGTCAGACAAACATTCCTGACATTCCCAGAGGTGCCACCATCCTCCTTGATAGAGAGGATGCTTTTGTGCGCTGGGTCGGAGGAGAGTAGTATGCCCGGTATATATGGGCAGATTTTGGCCGAGGATTCTGTTTTGATAGAGGGGGTGAAGGCCAAATGAGATGAGGAGCTGGGGCACATGTTGGAGGATGAGGTGTGGAGTAGGGCCCTTTGTAGGGTGAACGCCACATCCTCGTATGCGCTCCATCATACTTAAATGTGTTTGGATATATATTTGAAGCGTTGCAACCTACAAGGCTCCAATCCACAAGCTGGAATGCTCTTTTTCATCCTCGATGGACATGACATAATAGGTTCAAATATGCCAAAGATTTCTCCAATTTGACAACTCGCCTCTTCCCAACGCCCAAGCTTGCCTAAAACTTGCATACTGTTCCTGACACCAAAAAGGTTTGGCTTAAACTTTCCTGCCTTTAGACAGGATACAAGAAAAAAAGCTGGTTATTTTTTAGGCTACCTTTCACTTACCTGCTGCTACTTCTGTTCATTTCAACATCAGTCATGGATACGTAGGTTCCCGCCCTTACCCCTCCCAAGCTAGAAATATATTCACGTGGCCATTTCCCCCTCACCATACCAAATTCAAAAGATTTGTTGTAGTCTAACTTATTCTTTCCACACCTCAAAAATTGTGGAACTTTAATTTCTCTCACATAATCAATAAGCATACGGGTCTGATGATACTTAATCACCACTTTCTGATTGGACATGCACAGAATAAACATCATATTATGTCCAAAAGTGTTTCACAATCAGAAAATTGATCCTGAAGCTTAACCAAACCAGCAGATAATATTTTGTTTGTAAAACAGCAAAATACCAAAGACACAAACTGATAAATGAACACTTCAGATGGCCGAGGAGAATGTTGGTCAAGACACTAAAGATACGCCCTTCTCTTCCAAGTAAAGACAAGGAGTCTCAATTTTAAAACGTAATTCTGATTCCTCATTTACAAAATTTACCAAATGTCACCTGTATGTGGTTTGGATATTTCAAGTTAATGAGTGATCTAAAGAAATACAGAATTATTGATCTTCAGAATGCAACATACCAATAATTCACTGTAAAGTCATTTTTACATCATTGATGAAACTATCAGAGATGAATAAACTTGATAGAAAAATAAAGGCTTCCACAAGACTTCATAGAATGGCACTGGCAAGCAAAGCAGGATCCAGAAGATTTTACTTCAGATACAAACACTTTCAGATGAGAGGAGAATGTGGCATCATCAACCATCTGCAGTATGATAAAACAAGATAAACCTGACTCGACTACGGCAAGTTTTTAAAATTTCATTGATGGCAAAAACATCAATTCTGCTAATTACTGGGCAGCAAGGTGGCACAGTGGTTAGCACTGCTGCCTCACGGCACCAAGGTCCCAGGTTCGTTCCCAGCTCTGGATCACCTGTTGCCAATTCGCACCGGAGACACCGATAATGTTGCTCTTTTTAACTGGATACTGATATGACAGTTATTACTGATGATATTGCTTTTCAGAGTCGCCAGGTATCAAATGATACCACCACAAGGTTTTACCGGATATTGATCAAAGACCAAACAACCAGTTAGTTAGTTCAAGTTCAATGATAGTTTATTTATACACAAGAATTACTTTGACATGCAACATAAAACACTACAAGCTAAATTACACCTAACACTACAACAACATGTACTTAACTTCAGGCACCCGGCTTTATGCAGAGGAACAAGGCCTTTGTTCGGATTTTGCGTGACTGGGTCCTGGAGAAGTGACTTCGTTTCTGCTGGGCTCATCCGTCTGGTAGCGATCGTTGGTCTTGAACTTGTCTTCTGGTCGTGATGACTTGGTTTTAGGCGTAGGTCGGGGCCAAGGGAGACCGAGCGCCGGGGCCAAGAGAGACCGAACACATGGCAGTGTTTCTTTTTATCCTTCGGGGATTTCGCACACTTTTGGGCGGTCCTTAGTTTTGGACCCAATAATTCAGCAGGCTTCGATTACTGCCATCGATTTTAGCCAATAAAGGGGCGGGTGCCTCGATGGCTGGGCGTGTCCTGAGCAGTCACTGACCTTGGCTGTTTGGGCTTCCTGGATGAAGGGAGTGGCACCGATGAGTCTGTAACTGTATCTGATACCTGAGTACAAGTCTTTTGTTCTGGGGAAATGGGCCATTAGAATGCAAATCGGCTGGGGGCTTCAATAGGGTCTGGTTATCTAGTGGCAAATATACACTTAAGGTCTGAGTTCGTCTGGATCCTGCATTGATTATATTTCCCGTGATTCTTTGCAAATGGCCATACTCCCCTTGTAAGTGGCCATCCCAGATGGCTACACACTGTCCATGTGGAGTTTGCACATTCTCCCCGTGTTTGCGTGGGTTTCTCCCCCACAACGCAAAGATGTGCAGGGTACGTTAATTGGCCACACTAAATTGCCACTGAATTGGAAAAAATGAATTGGATACTCTAAATTTAAAAACAAAATGCTGCTAATTACTGACATGTTAGCACTTTTGGTAGTCTGCCAAGACCACCATTTTCAATATGGAATGCTCAAGTGTGCCTATTTGGACATTTCACAAGCATTTACAGGGTAGCAAGCATAACTGGCTCATTTTCATATTCCATTAGGTGATCGCCAGGGTAACTGGACCATTAACAGGAAAGTTTTTCTGGCACTCTCTGGATGGTAAGAATATTATCAATATTTGCCTTTAAGATGTTCCTTTTTTTAAAATAAATTTAGAGTACCCAATTCTTTTTTTTCTATTTAAGGGGCAATTTAGCGTGGACAATTCATCTTTTAAAAAAAGAATTTAGACAACCCAATTATTTTTTTTTCCAATTAAGGAGCAATTAGCGTGGCCAATCCACCCAACCTGCATACATATCTTTGGGTTGCGGGGGTGAAACCCACGCAAACACGGGGAGAATGTGCAAATTCCACACAGACAGTGACCTGGGGCCGGGATCGAACACGGGTCCCCAGCATTTAGGCAGCAGTGCTAATCACCGCGCCACCATGCCACCAATTCACCTGCCCTACACATCTTTTTGGGTTATGGGGGTGAGACCCACGGATATGGGGAGATTTCCAAAATGAGTGCAAATTCCAAACGGACAGCAACCCAGGGCCAGGATCGAATCTGGGTCCACGGAGCCGCGAGACAGCAGTGCTAACTACTGTGCTGCCCTTAAGATGTTTCAAATAAAATATACTGCTCCTTTAAAAAGGGATATTTGCCTTATCAAAAAAAAACACAAAACTGGACAGCTTGTCACCAAATATACATTTGCACTAGTTTGCTTGCAGCAACATTTGAAGAATCCAGTCATTGTTTTAGCGCTCCAGCGACCAAACTATTTATACCATGCCCATATATGGCCTCCATCTGCACTGTAAGAATTTTATATATTCAGGTGTTACTGGACTACTCAAATTAAAATTTGTAAATTACAACTTATTTATTTCCTTAACCATCCTCACCCTGAAGGTTGTGGCAGCATCGCACTTGAACTGATCCGCAAATTTATCCTTTAAGCATGACGGTTGTGGACATCACTCTGCATTTTCATCTATTTGACATATAGGACAGAGATCCACTTATGTACTTAATTACATACACACAGTACTCATTCCCACTGAACAGTCAAGACAATTTGAATTCTACATCTCATGAGAAAAAAAGAGAAAAATTAATCATTTTGGACAAATTGAGAGTTTCAATACCATAAATTGCAAACACTAAGGAACTTAAATTTTTCAATAATAATTCCCTGAAACCTTGATAGTGGCAAAATGCTGAACAAAAACTTTAATCCAAGCCAATAAATTTTTTAATGTTTAAGAATAAAATCTTCAAGATATTATTCACTAAAAGATTTTTATTTCACAACTGTTTTCAAATCCGAATGTGGGCTTATACGTATTTCTTCTTGACACAGTGGCAAGACAAGACTTCTACCATTTGAGCCGAAACAAGATGGGATGGGGTGGCCGGTGGGGAAGGAGGAGGCTGAGAGAGACCAAGGACAAATAATAACCAACAGGAACAGGAAAGAATGTGTAAAAAAAAAAAACAAGATACTACATATGCTGGAGATCTGAAATAAAAATACAAAATGCTGAAAAAACTCAGAACGCTTTGGAAGAGCAGGGCCGAAAAAAGTGTCACGTTTGACTCCAAGTGTTAATGTTTGGTGGAATTTTCCCATGCTCCCACTGGCAGGTCCAATAGCAGGGGAGAAATAATTCGACGGGAGACCTAAAAAATTGGTTTTACGCCAGCATAAATTTCCCTTGAGATCTTCCACTGGCACACACCATGATATATCAGGAAACCCCCTCAAGGTTGGTATGAAACTCATTTGTATCCCGCTAACCAATGCAGATGAAGACCTGACCACCCCTGCCAGATTCCCTGCAGCACCAGCAGGAAAACACACCAGTGCAAAATAAATGTGGCGTGCAGATGTTAGGACTCAGCTGAAAAGTGCCTGGGGCTGCCCCCTGACTTCAGGAAGTAGGTCACTGGCAACCGTGGACCAAAGTACTGGATGGGGGAACATCTGCATGTAGAACTTCTAGATTTGGTGTCCTGAATGTGCCTGGAAATTCATCATCTTTCTCAGGAGGTCCATCTTCAGGCTTCAGAGTGCTCCTGGAGATCCATCTTAATTTTCAGGTGATATATCTTCTTTCTTCAATACTGGGTCAGCGTTGTTGGGCAGCTTTTCAATATATGGTGCTCTGATCGGACAGCAGACTACGTGCCATCTGATCTGCCACCCACAGAAAATGACACAAAACCTTTGGGTGCATACTTAATTAGGTTGGTGCTGGAACATTTGGTATTTTTCCCCACTGGGAAACATTCCATGTTCCTGTCCTGCCACAGGACTTAGTCCCAGGATGGGAGAATTCCACCTTTTGTTCTCGCTCCACAGATGCTGCCAGACCAGTTGAGTTTTTCCAGCACTTTTGTTTTTATTAGAAAAGAATGAGTTAAATTTCAGAACAAGTCAATTAGCAGCACTGTAGCACAGTGGTTAGCAGAGTTGCTTCACAACTCCAGGGTCTCAGGTTCAATTCCCAGGTTGGGTCACTGTCTGTGCGGAGTCTGCATGTTCTCCCCGTGTCTGCGTGGGTTTCCTCCGGGTGCTACGGTTTCCTCGCACAGTCCAAAGATGTGCAGGTTAGGTGGATCGGCCATGATAAATTGCTCATTTTGTCCAAAAAGGTTAAGTGGGGTTACTGGGTTACGGGGATAGGGTGGAAGTGTGGGCTTAAGTGGGGTGCTCTTCCAAGGGCAGGTGCAGACTCGATGGACCAAATGGCCTCCTTCTGCACTGTAAATTCTATGATCTTGAAACATAAGTTATAATGTTTTAGATTTCCCAGCCTTCTGTTCTGAAGAAAAGTCTAAATTTAATAATATAAAATGAAGATAAAATGCTGGAAATACTCAACAGGTCTAGCAGCAACTGTAGAGAGTGTTATCTTGTCAGGTCGATGACCTTTCAAGATTTCTTTCCATAGAATCTGCCTGACTGGAGTATTTCCAGCATTTTACATGTTTTGATTTCAGATTTTACAGCATCCACAGTATTTTTCTTTTGCATTAGCCTAAATTTAATACTCTTGCCTTCTCCCCTTACAGATGCTGGCTGAACAGCAATGAATTTTCAACACTTCATTTGTATGCCATTTTGCAGTTTTTTCAGTAAATATGCATACGAATCAATTATGAACATAGGGACAATGCAATTGATTTAATATACACTGCTGTCAAAATGAGGGGTTTGAGATTATACAACCTAGAAACTGTATATCACAGAAGTCAAAATTCTAAATAAGAAACCCTTCCTCATAACATGCCAAATACTTTATTTTTGATTAAATGATAGCCCCTCTCGTAACAGAAATCCAAAACGTAGCAAGTGAACATCAGGACCTGAACAGATGGAACTTCAACAGAGTTTTAAAGTTGGGGTGCATTTCCACATTCTGGTAAATTGCAGAGATTATACTTGCGCTCCATTTCATTGTTAACGCACCTCTAGTCTGTAGTGCACAATGTGCGTTAAGATACATCAGTGGTTGAACCCATCACTTGCCTCTCCTTCTACAGTTCCAGTTAAGTTTCAGACAAATGGGAGCAAATTTCCAAATGTTGAAATACAAAGCACTCAGAACAGTTTTACGCCCAGTAAAGTACTGATAAATTCTGTATTTTAAATGACGTTGACTCAACTCACTGAGGTAGAAGAGACGAGAAACAAATCAAAGGAAAAAGAGAAATGCGATAAAAGAATCTAAGACTTTTTTTTATAAACAGTTGCATTTAGGATTAAGGAAATACCCAGGTACGAATACACCCAATTTAATTTCCACCACTCCAAGCTTACACAATTTTTGTTCCTTTAAAAAAAAATTTAGAGTACTCAATTATGTTTTTCCAACTAAGGGGCAATTTAGCATGGCCAATCCACCCTGCACATCTTTGGGTTGTGGAGGTGAGACCCATGCAGACACATGGAGAATGTGCAAACTCCACACGGACAGTGGCCAGGGGCCAGGATCTTCGGCGCCACGAGGCAGCAGTGCTAACCACTGCGCCGCCCCGCCAAGCTTACACAATTAATGGCTTCAGTAACTTTCCCGATTTCCTGCAAGGGCTGTACATAAAGCAATTTCATCCAGTCTGACCAACAACGATTTCAATCGCAACAAATACTACCCAAATAAGGGAGTGAAATGTAACCTATTTATGAAAGGAAAATCATGCTTGACAAATCTGTTGGAATTCTTTGAAGAGGTAACCAGTACAGTTGACAAGGGGAAGCCAGTCGATGTGGTATATTTGGACTTTCAGAAGGCGATTGACAAAGTCCCGCATAAGAGATTATTGTGCAAAATTAAAGCACATGGGATTGGCAGAAGTGTATTGAAGTGGATAGAAAACTGGTTGGCAGAGAGGAAACAAAGAGTAGGAATTAATGGGTCCTTTTCAAATTGGCAGGCGGTAACCAGTGGGGTAGGTGCTGGGACCCCAGGTATTCACAATATATATTAATGATTTGGATGAGGGAACAAAATGCAACATCTCAAAGTTTGCAGATGATATCAAATTAGGTGGGAGGGTGAAATGTGACGAGGATGCAGGGATCCTACAGCAAGATCTGGACAGGTTGGGCAAGTGGGCAAGCCAATGGCAGACGCAGTATAATTTGGAGGTTCTTCATTTTGGAAACAAAAACAGGAAGGCTGATTACTACCTGAATGGTTGTAACCTGGGAGAGGGGAGTGTGCAGCTGGACCTGGGTGTCCTTGTGCACCATTCGCTGAAGGTAAGCATGCAGGTGCAGCAGGCGATAAAGAAGGCTAATGGTATGTTGGCCTTCATTGCAAGAGGTTTAGAGTATAGAAGCAAAGATGTGATGCTGCAATTGTACAGGAGGCCACACTTGGGAGTATTGTGTGCAGTTCTGATCTCCTTCTCGGAGGAAGAATGTTCTTGCTCTCGAGGGAGTGCAGTGAAGTTTTACCATGCTGATTCCAGGGATGGCAGGACTGTCATTTGAGGAGAGATTGACTAGGATGGGATTCTTCTCGCTGGAGTTCAGAAGAATGAGGGGGGACCTCAAAGAGACTTATAAAATTCTAACAGGACTAGACAGGGTAGATGCAGGGAAGATGTTACCAATGATGGGTGTATCCAGAACCAGGTGTCACAGCCTGAGGATTCAGGGTAAACCATTTCGGACAGAGATAAGGAGACATTTCTTCACACAAAGAGTGGTGAGTCTGTGGAATTCATTACCACAGGAAGTAGTTGATGCTAAAACTTTGAATATATTCAAGAGGCAGCTGGATACAGCACTTGGGGAGAATGAGATCAAAGGCTATTTGGAGAAAGCAGGATTAGGCTATTGAGTTGGATGATCAGCCATGATCGTGGTGAATGGCAGAGCAGGCTCGGAGGACCAAAAGGCCCCCTCCTGCTCCTATCTTCTATGTATCTATATATCTATTTGGCAGATTGGATGGCATTTTGGTATCAAGGCCCAAGAAAGCAAGTACGTTGTACAACTCAATTTACTTTAAAACACTGCATACAATGGGCAGCTACACTCTCCATTCCTGTCTGAATTCTAAGTAGCCACCCTCCAGTTAAAACCTTAAAGGCAACTTTCTAAAATTACTTGTAATATTTGAGTTAACCACTCTGGAAGGTTGTCAAAAGGATGCTTCCACGACAAAGCAAAATACCTGCTGCCCTCAATAGTCCAAATATTGAAGTATATAAAATTAAGTTAGAAAACTAGCGGCATGACCTGTATAGGAACATAGACATAGAATTTACAGTGTAGAAGGAGGCCATTCAGCCCATCGAGTCTGCACCGGCCCTTGGAATGAGCACCCCACATAAACCCACACCTCCACCCCATACCCGTAGCCCAGCAACCCCTTTAGACACAGAGGGCAATTTAGCATGGCCAATTCACCTAACCTGCACATGCAAACTCCACACAGACAATGACCTAAGGTGGGACCCTGGAGCTGTGAAGCGACAGTGCTAACCACTGCACTACCGTGCCGCCCATAGGAACAGGATTAAGCTGCTCAACCTCTCAATCCTGTTCTACCAATCACAGCATTCAGGTTTATGACAAGGCTTTTAAAGTATAGAATATTGACGGTGTACGATACTTTAGAAAATGCATAGCAGTACAATTCTAGAATGGTCTTTAAAGTTGCTGGTCCTGTCAGGAGATAGTAGTTCACCATTCATAAGAGAGTGAAGAACTCTCTTGGTAGTGGAAGAAATGGTGGTTAATAAATAGTACACTGATGAATTAAAAGCATCACATCAGTTGTCATCAATCCCTCAAAATAAGATGACATCTGCCAGATACAACACATCAGTAGCATACTGGCATGTGTGCTGACTTACAGATAAAATGAACATCCTCCCAAAACTATGGTGTTACAATTACATTAAATAAATAAGAAAAATAAATATGCTCCATTTTCCATGCTAGAATAATATTCCAATGGCCTAATTCTATTTGTACCAGCTTTCATTCAGAATAGTTGTGTTTACATCAACACTCAGGACTGTTGCAGAGATGCGCTCTCGTAAATCTTTGTGCATGTAAGTAATTCAACCGCCACCTAACATGAGAAATACTCTCCGCAAGCTAGTTTTGAAACTGTGATTCTCATCAAGTTTCAATAAGGATAAAGCTTGGATGCTACTGCCACCTAACATTTCTTCTGTTTAGGATATCTGCTTTTGATTTGACGTTGCAATATAAATACACTCATGGTCTTTTTCCCCTCACCACGCCAAAATCAAAAGATTTGTTGCGGCCTAACTTAGTTTTCCACACCTCACAAATTGTGGAACTCCTTATTTAAGGCAAGACTTTACTACAGTGAGAAAATTCTTGAATTACCCAGTATTACAATTATTAAATTGACAGGAGTCAAGTGACACCTGAAGAAGTGCTATTCAATTTCAAATCAAATGAGTTTTACAAACGCAGTACTATAGGTAAAGACTGACGATCACAGAATCATACAGCACAGAAAGACAGCATTCAGTTGATCACACGTATGCTGGCTCCCATTCTTTGCTATCAAAACACTGTTATGATTTGGAAAATCTTTTAAATTTCCTCTCGACCGTCTCTGCTCTAAGGTAACAACCCTGGCTTCTCCAGACTCTCTATGTAACTTGAAGTCTCTTGAGCCCAGATTATCAGTTAGATAAATTATACATTATTGTAATCTAAAGCATACATGTACATAAAGATTGAACTTAGAAAAAAATTATACCCGCCAATGTGGCAATGATACGTAGATGGATGATGGAGGGTGAGGGAGCGGCGTGGAAAAGACTGGAGAGAAAGTCCTGTAAAGGGACGAGTTTAGAGGCGCTGGTGACGGCACCGCTACTGCTCTCACCTAAAAAGTATACCACAAGCCCGGTGGTGGCGGCAACACTGAACATATGGGGACAGTGGAGGCGACAGAGAGGGGTGCGGGGAGCCCTGGTGGGGTCCCCTATCAGGAACAACCATAGGTTCGCCCCAGGAAGAATGGATGGAGGATTTCAGAGCTGGTACCAGTTGGGAATTAGGAAGGTGGGAGATTTATTCATAGATGGGACTTTTGCGAGCTTGGGAGCATTGGAGGAAAAGTATAAGTTACCCCGGGGGAATTTCTTGAGATATATGCAGGTGAGGGCGTTTACTAGACAACAGGTGAGGGAATTTCCGTTGCTCCCGACACAGGGGATACAGGACAGGGTGCTTTCAGGGGTGTGGGTCGGAGAAGGCAAGGTGTCAGAGATTTACAGAGAGATGAGGGAAGAGGGGGAGGAGTCGGTGGGAGAACTAAAGGGAAAGTGGGAAGAAGAATTAGGGGAGGAGATAGAAGAGGGTATGTGGGCTGATGCCCTAAGCAGGGTAAACTCCTCTTCCTCATGCGCCAGGCTTAGCCTGATTCAATTTAAGGTGCTACATAGAGCACACATAACAGGGGCAAGATTGAGCAAGTTCTTTGGAGTGGAGAACAGATGTGGGAGGTGTGGCGGGAGCCCGGCAAACCACGCACATATGTTTTGGGCGTGCCCGGCACTGGAAGGATATTGGAAGGGAGTGACGGGAGTGATCTCGCAAGTGGTGAATGCCCGGGACAAACCAAGCTGGGGGTTAACTCTATTTGGAGTTGCAGAAGAGCCGGGAGTGCAGGAGGCGAAAAAGGCCGATGTCGTGGCCTTTGCGTCCCTAGTAGCCCGGCGCAGGATCCTACTCATGTGGAAGGAGGTGAAACCCCCCGGACTGGAGGCCTGGGTAAACGATATGGCGGGGTTTATTAAACTGGAGCAGATAAAGTTTGCCCTGAGAGGATCGGCTCAGGGGTCCACCAGGCGGTGGCAGCCATTTCTCGACTACCTAGGGGAACGTTAGAGGGAAGACAGATGACCAGCAGTAGCAACCCAGGGGGAAGGGGGGGTGGGGGGGGTTCAGTTTAGTATAGGTCAATAGATAATGGGGTTTTGTTACTTGTGTATTGTTAAAAATTTCTATTTTGTTATTGTTCCGTTTGTTTTGTAAGAGGGAAAAATGTTGGTTAGAAAAAATTTTCAATAAAATATATTTTTTTTAAAAAAGAAAAAATTATACAAAAGGGGGCTCTTAAGGGAGCACGGTGGCGCTGTGGTTAGCTCTGCTGCCTCATGGCACTGAGGTTCCAGGTTCGATCCCGGCTCTGGGTCACTGTCCGTGTGGAGTTTGCACATTCTCTCCGTGTTTGCGTGGGTTTGACCCCCACAAGCCGAGTAGGTGGATTGGCCACGCTAAAATTGCCCCCGAATTGGAAAAAATGAATTTGGCACTCTAAATTTATTTAAAAAGCAAAATATAAAAGGGGGCTCTGAGACTTCATTGTTATTGAGGTCTGTTCACAACACTGCTAATTGTGACTGCTTCTAGGCCCTCTAATACCAATTTTGATTAATCCCTCAGTTAGTTCATAAGATTACTGCGCTGCTTTGCCTATTTTTCTTTCCTTTATGGGGAAACCCTGGCTTATACCTACCTGGTGATTCCGCTAATAACATGTCAAATCAAAACTCACCATATTGGAAATAAGTGTTTTGCAGTATACTATATTAACTGATATCCAACATTTCAGTAGTAGTGAAACAAATACTTGGCTTATCAATTCCTTATTTGAATACAGAATTAATAAACAGACAATGTAGCTGGAACAAGTTTAAAAACTTCAAGTATGGGAAAAGTTACAACAGTGCCCAGTAAATCCACAGCAACATCAACTTTTCATTTGGAAATAATGACAGATAATATATATAATTCACAGTTTAAAATCAACTCTTAAAAACCAGTTCAACACTGGAATGCTTGCTCAAAGAATATGTTCCAACACAGCACATTCATGTAATTTGGCTTTGATGCCAACAATTTTGCCAGGAATTTGATCAAACAGGAAGCTGGCTTAATACAACCCTTTAACCTGCCCAGTTTACCACAGTACCTTCCATTTATTAAAAAAAAGTTTTCTGTGTTGAGAGTTCAAGAAATATACATATGCACTAGCACTCCAGAACCACAACACACACACTGGGTATAAAAACAGAAAATGGTGTAAATAATCAGCAGGTCTGGTGGCATCCATGAAGAGAGAAACAGAGTTAACATTTCAGGCCTATAACCTTTTATCACAACTCCTGAGATGAAAGGCCACAGACCAGAAGCCCAAACTCTGTTTCTCTCTTCACAGACGCCACCACACCTGCTGAGTATTGCCAACACTTTGTCTTCATTTCAGATTGCCAGAACTTACAGTATTAAGTTATGGGCTAGTTCAGGCCAGAGAATAAAATATTTTGGAGCAAGAGCATCACTACCGCTGATTACACCCTCACTGACTCAAAAGGTTCCTATTTATGTGTAAAAGCTACGTAAAAAAGCAAGGGCACCCACAATCTTTTCATCAGTTTCAAGGCTCCAACTCACTTTGAGATATTTCCACAGATAACAGCACCCCTTTAATACAACTATTCTGCTCTTACAGAAGTGGCAGGTTATTGAATCAAAGGAGTGTTCACAGCCACGTTTGATACTGCCCATCCTCAAACAATCTTTGCATAATTCACAAGAAAGCAATCAGCAACGGGGATCTGTGTAAATGTATTTAATTCCTTTCCTTCCCCTATCCCATTCCGCATTGAAAAGGGACTATGAAGTTAACTGTAGATACCTTGTTGTTCCACCCGAGATCCACGCTCACCACAACAAATGATCAAACCTGGTACATCAAGTGAGAGATTATAAAAGGTTACAGGAATATTAAAAAGCAATTGAGATAAGTGCTATACATGGTTGAGTACATGAGCTACAGCCCCCCACCACTTGCAATTTCCCCACGTAGCCTGGACAACTGGTGATAGTGGGCACACCACTAACAATTTGCCATTAAGATAGGTGCCAATTACAAAGGAATTTTCTTATACACGTGACTATTTTGGGCAGTTCAAGCAGCTGCTCGTACCTCATTGAAATATGATTACTGCACTTGTTACTGCCCTTTCAAAAAGCACTATTGCCTTCAGCCACGCTAGTGGCCTCAAGAGTTTCTACAATTAAATGTCAAGATAAAGGGGACCACAGTATAATTTAGCCACGGTTCAGCTCTCCATAACCGAGAGCATTTTCTTCTGCACTTGCCATTCAATCCCAAACCAAAGGTGAAACTAACCAGGCCACTGTGTACTTCAACCCGGCTCAGCTCCCCAGACTACACTGGATAACTAGCCCACCATCTCTCCTTCTTCAATCATTACCACAGTGCAAAGAACAACACTGGGGCACCTAGAGTGGTAAATAGAACGACAAAGGGTTGGGATTCCTCCATTGTTTTCAAACATTTCTTGGGCACACCAGTCACCATGTCTAGCAAACAAATTGCGTAGATACAAATGTGACTACTGTAAGCTGTGGGAAATATAATGCATTTATCCACTAAACTAGTTAGGCTGTTGTTTTCACCTCGCCGCCTGAAATACAGTTCCTGTAGGTTAACCAAGTGTACCATTGTCTCCATGCAAATAAATATTGGCAAGCATGAAATATCACCATTCTTCCTTAGGAAATACCATGCCTTTACAATAATTGCTAGTGACATCCCAAATATATTTAAATGTATTCATAGTCAGAAAGGTTATTCAATAAAACTTGCTTACACAAGCTTCTTTACAATCACTTTGCATAAAATTCTAAATATAACTATCCACATATTTGACTTCCTGAGCAACTTCAAAATGTAATAATTTTTGATGCAGCTGCATAAGCTGGTGTACGACATGTCAGCAACAGCAGAAATCACATGACTACTGGAAACTCAGCCGTGGCGTCTCCTTGCTGTGTTATGCAATGCAAAGTTGCAGTGCAGTGGCTACTAGCAATATTTATTTCTCCCACTTGCAGCTGTATGCCATTAGGTATCTGATAAACAAGTTCGGAAATACTGAAACAGAATGTAATTGAGAAATTGAAATCTGCAAGTTCAACCAAGATTTCCAGTCATATTCCTGCCACTTCATTTCTGATAATTCTGCAACTCTCAGATTGTTAACAAGCAGTTTTTAAAAATCATTTTGTAAATATATCCTAAGAGTTTACTAGCTTATCTACAAAAAAAATTAGTTTCATGGTCAGAAAAGAATTAGAACTAAAAATTTCTGTTACTCAGTTAGCTTTTCTGATAACGCACCCAAGACAAACATCACAATATTAATGACGTTACTTATCATAATGAATTACTCCTAATTTGGAAGTAAATCTTTTACGTTAGGATTATGTTGGAATCTTAAGTGCAAGAATTCAGCTTTTAAAACCAATGTATTTTAATAACTTTGTACTATCTTATTTTTTATGGCCATTATATCACATCCCTCGACTTTACTTATAACAGTCCAAAATCATTCAATTATTTTGACGCTTCCTTCCCAACTTCTGCACTGGTAATTAATCATAGTGTACAGCTACAAAATGACACGGACTTGCACCAATACGGCCCTGTAGATAGTTACTTTGAGGAGCTGTCCAAGTGTCCAACTACATAAAGCAGGATTTTTCAAAATGCGGGTCATGACCCGTGGGTGGGTAGCGGGCGGCTGTCAGAAGGGTCACAAATAGTTTTCATATTGTACAGCAATATCAGAACATCAATAAATCTAACCGACCAGAAGGGCAGCACGGTGGCGCAGTGGGTCAGCACAGCAGCCTCACGGCGCCGAGGTCCCAGGTTCAATCCTGGCTCTGGGTCATTGTCCGTGTGGAGTTTGTACATTCTCCCTGTATTTGCGTGGGTTTCGCCCCCACAACCCAAAAATGCGCAAGCTAGGTGGATTGGCCAGGCTAAATTGCCCCTTAATTGGAAAAAATGAATTGGGTACTTTAAATCTAAAAAATAATAACTGACCGGTAAGCGAGCAAAAATGGAAGGCTACCAATAGAACAGGCAGATAGGACCACCAGGTCGTCTGGTAACGTCTTGTAGCTCATGTGATGCATTGGGTTCAATTTTTTTGATGGGGCCCGAAGTGCGCTTGTGCTATCGTCGACCCCGCAGTGAGGGAGGGGGTAGAAGAGGGCAAAAAGCAGGGCCTTGCCCAGTGTTTGATCACTGGTTGCCAGAAAAAGTGATGTGACGATGGCGGAAATTTCACCAGAGAGATTTGGCTAAAACTGTGTTAAAAAAATGTACAATGTCAATTGTAAGGTGAACAAATTAATCCATCTCCCAGAAATAAGACATTGGCTCTCTTTCAATAATCAGGTGGTATGCTTTGGGGGAAGTGGGCAATTCAGAAAATCTCCAGGAGGAATGTATCATAAGTATTATCAATGTCACAAAATAGTAAGCTGTTGATGAAATAATTAATATACGAGAAGACTTTGTTCAATGTCCATTCTGTCTGATTGATGACAACCAGAACAGGTAGTTTTTCAGTTGACTGTGGAGCAGTTTTAGTGTTGTCAGCATTCATCAATATTGATAAACTTGTTTCTAACAGTGTACTTTAAGTTGAATAAACTTGCATCAAGTAAGTGAATTGTATTTAAATCCATTATAAATCAAGATTTTAATATCATAATCTTCAGATTTATGGCTGTTTTATTTACAAGAACCACATATGCTTCTCTCTCAATTATATCTGCTTTGTTCTCTTCTCAGTCTTCTTCCTTCACTCTTTTTTTAAACTTGAGCCGGTGACCCACGCTGAATGCAGGTTCACAATTGTTGGCAGCCCTCCAGTATCTCATGCGCAACTATTCTTCATGAGTGATCCTGGATAGTGAACCTTTATAGATAGGAGGACATCACAGGCATGTCTTATCCTGTCCTCATTCAATGCATCAGGGGGCTACTGGATATTGATGAAGTACAGGAAAACGAGGTGATTTTCTTTCCCTCTGTTTTTTCCCCTTCATTTTTCCAATTAAGGGGCACATTAGCATGGCCAATCCACCTACCCTACACATCTTTGGGTTGTGGGGGTGAAACCCACGCAGACCCAGGGAGAATGAGAAAACTCCACAAGACCGTGACCCAGGGCCAGGATCGATCCTGGGTCCTCTCCGCCGTGAGGCAGCAGTGCTAACCACTGCACCACCGTGCCGCCCTTTCTTTCCCTCCCTCGTCTGGGGCAAGAAAACTTTAGTGTCCCAAACACTGCCTGGAGTTAGGATAAACTGGGTAATTGAACATGGCGTGGGTCCCAAAGGTCAGCTGCCGTGGGTCCCAAAGTTCAGCCAGTTGGCAAATGTGGGTCCAAAGGAAAAAAGTTTTGAAAAAGGTTTTTGAAAATCAATGGCATAAAGAATGCCTTGACCTCTATTCCTTTAGGGAACGGCAGCTGTAATCTGAAATTGACTGTATGAGGAAGTGAAAATGTATAATCTACCATTTTTTGGCAGCTCATCTGGGTCTTCCCACCCAAAACCCAAATCATTAATCTTATATAGTCCTTTGAAAATAGTCTGTTGATTTACTATAAAATGCTTTTATCCCGAAATGTATACAAGCATCCAGCTTTAGGTCACAGGCCAACTACCAGGGTCATGATACTTGCAATCTCAGTGGAAGCACTATCTAGAATTGATGCTTTAAAAAAAAAAGATATTATTATTTCAAATAACATTTGAATTAATTTACTATTCATTTACTATTCTTGATATTGAAACGGAAATTCAAATATTCTGGCTTTCAACTGCAGTCAGAAAGAATACAGATGATACCATAATGGTAGAGTTTTGAGTTATGTTACACCATTTTCATGAAGTGCCACAGAGTGCCCCACGTCATACTGGTCAAACAAAAGAATGTCAAAACAACTCAAATTCATTGCATTGGTCTAAATATTAGTTTATTTCACTGCAACTGCTAACAGTTTTTGCATGCTGCAGGTAATTAAAACCAAGAATGAAAATAACTTTTGTTCTTTAAGGTCAACAGAGCCCATTGTTTTTAAATTTCAGCTGCAAGTGGCCTGAACTATTTTATGTAGTCTGTTTTCCAGATTATACGGCACGGTAATTTGCACAAACTTCGTTAAGCAGTGCACACAATGTAATTTGGTGATGTTAAAATCAAATACATTCTATTCAAAATAAAAACACCATTTGTAGCTAAATTTTGAAGCAGGGCACCAGAACCATCAGATTAAAAGGATTATGTATGAGTGACAAGATAGCAAATGCATATCTATGGATTATCTCTTCTTTGTGCATCCTGCCCCATGAGCAGCTCAACTAATTAGAACCAAGAGACCGATTTAGGTAGAAACTATAAAACACCCAGTGCCAATATTAAACAGTAAACAATGCAAAGTAAAACTCCCACTATTCAGTGCCAACAATGCATCTTAAAGTTAGCCTCAAATATCACTGATATTTTTAAGTTCCCCTTCTCAACTGTCTCGAAGTGTATTTTTTTCTTGTTAACAGTAAGCACCCTTATGCTAAAACAAAATGCACTGGAGACTTCCTGAATTTATGTCACAGTGAACCCCTGCAGACATTAACGGCTTAAGACTTTGTTTCCATTGGTCAATGCTGGATTTAACCCAGTTCACAGATCTAACTGAACCAAATCACGCTCCCAGGTTCTAGCATCCAATGAAACTACATATTTTGAAGCATCTGTCCCTGCAGACCAACACCTTGAGTTCTGTAAATTCTAGTGTACACTGCTGAATTAAAAAAAAAGCCCAAAGATCACGAGTCAGCTGATTTAAACTCATGTCTGTACTCAATTTTTTGCCAAATCAAGAATCCAGTTTCTTTCAAAAGACTAGGAGAGTGATAAAAGTGCATAACTTGCACAGTCTGAAACATGGGAACACCATTATGCTTCAGAATTTCCAAGTCAAACCAGGGTTTTGATATAAATTTACAATCCGTAGAATATATTGCCGGAAATGGTGACAATTCAACTGCAGTTTCCAAAAGAGAATTGAATAACTACTTGAAGAAACATTTGTAGGACTGTTGGGAAAAGTGTGATTAATTGGATTGCTCTTTCAAACAGCTGACACATACAATTTACAGTGCAGAAGGAGACCATTTGGCCCATCGTATCTGCACTGGCTCTTGGAAAGAGCTCCCGAATTAAGCCCACACCTCCACCCTATCCCCGTAACCACACCTGACCTTTTTTGGACACAAAGGACAATTTAGCATGGTCAATCCACCTAACCTGCACATCTTTAGTGTGTGGGAGGAAACCCACGCAGACAAGGGGAGAACGTGCAGACTCCGCACAGACAGTGAACAAGCCGGGAATCGAACCTGGGACCCTGGAGCTGTGAAGCAACAATGCTAACCACTGTGCTACCGTGCCTCTTTTTGTGCTGTATGATTCAATGATTCTAAAACAAAGTCATCCAGGCACTTCTGTTTAAGATATCAAATAATAAATCAGGGTTCAGTATCAAATTGCAAATCGAGAAAACAGGGAAAGTTAATCGAGGAAATATTAAACTGATAAACAGAGCTAATGAAAATGCAAGTACAACACTGCATCTCAAAGAATTAAAGCAAAGGAAATGAAGAAACAAGTGAAAGTCAGAAACAAAAAGTAAAAGTGTCACTTCGAAGGAGATTTTTATTTCAAGAAACACACTTTTAAGGAGAATAATTTTACCCCAGAGCATCAATAACAAAATCCAACGTGGGCTTCAGAAATCAGAAGGAACTAGTTTCTTGATAGGGGTTTCTCATTATCCTATAAAATGGGGTGTCCATACACTTACATCTTAGCCTGACTTGCCCTTTTTTATAAAAACAGAAAATGTTTATTTGTTAAGTGTAACCTGCTACAATTTCTTGAAGTCCAAACTTATTGAAATTGAAGAACACTTTAAAGTAAAATTATTACATTTTGTTTTATTGACTTAGCAGGAGGCAGGAAATCAGTTGTGTTCTGAACATAGGACACTCCTCCATTATTACTCATCTCAGGAACATTGGCAGTCAAAGAGGGAAGTGATGAAACTGGTGGCAGCAGTGACTAACTTTTCAACTGTTGCATCTCATTCTTCCAATTGTTACGATCCCAGTTGATGTTATAACTGGACGGGAAGAACCCAGATTGGAATGCTGACTCAAAAGAACATAACTTTTATGTTTTTCTAATAAAACATGGAGGAACAGTCACAGGACTGCTAATTAGGTTTTACAAGAAAAAAATAAAAGTGAAAAAATGGGATTATAATACAATATAAAGCCAACAAAGATGGGCGACTGATCCATGGGTCGAGGTGTCGACAGTGGATTTATTTTTTTTACTGTCACAAGTAGGCTTACATTAACACTGCAATTAGAACATACAGTGCAGAAGGAGGCCATTCGGCCAATCGAGTCTGCACCGACCCACTTAAGCCCTCACTTCCTCCCTGTCCCCGTAACCCAATAATCCATCTAACCTTTTTGGACACTGGGGAATTTAGCATGGCCAATCCACTTAACCTGTACATCTTTGGACTGTGGGAGGAAACCGGAGCACCCGGAGGAAACCTACGCAGACACAGGGAGAACGTGCAGACTCCGCACAGACAGTGTCCCAGTGGGGTGAAGTTACTGTGAAAATCCCATAGTCGTCACATTCCGGCGCCTGTTCAGGTACAGAGAGAGAATTCAGAATGTCCAATTCACCTAAAAGCACATCTTTCAGGACTTGTGGGAGGAAACCGGAGCACCCGGAGGAAACCCACGCAGACACGGGGAGAACGTGCAGATTCCACACAGACAGTGACCCAAGCAGGATTTGAACCTGGGACCCTGGCGCTGTGAAGCAACATCGCTAACCACCGTACTGATGGAGTGGACTTGGCAGGCTGGTATGGAAGGCGTTTGAAAGAATCTAGAGGCAAGAAAAGCATAGCCACCATTTCAGTGGCCATGGAGTTGAAGATCAGGGTTCAAGTACAGATACACCAGTCACTGAAAGCAAGCATGCAGGAGCAGCAAGCTGTTAGGAAGACAAATGGTATAGTGGCCTTTGTTGCAAGAAGACAAGCACAGGAGCAAGGATATTGGCGAGACCCCATCTGGAGTATTGTGTGCAGTTTTGGTTTCATGAGCAAATAAAGGATATACACCTGCCACAGAGAGGGTGCAGCAAAGGTTCACCAGACTGATTTTTCGGATGGCAGGATTGGCATATGACGAGAGAGTGGGTCGAATGGGCTGGTATTCAATGGAACTTGGATGAATTAGAGGGGATCTCACTGAAATGTATAAAATTCTGACAAAACTGAACAGACTGGATGCAGGGATGATGTTTCCCCTGGCTGGGGTCCAGAACAAGAGACAAGGATCACAGGATGGGCCATTTAGGACTGAAATGGGGAAATGTTTCTTCACTCAGTGCGGTGGAACATGTGGAATTTTCTACTTCAGAAGTATGTGGCGGCCAAGTCACTGAATATATTTAAGGAGGAAATAGATAGATTTCTAGACACTAAAGGCACCAAGAGTATGGTGAGAGTGCAGGAGTGTGTTGTGTCAGAGGATCAGCCGTGACTGAATTGCATGGTGGAGCAGCCTCGAAGGGCTGAATCCTATTTTCGATGTTTCCTTGGTGATCAAATGGGATAAACCAGTGATAATTGAAATGAAACCACAACTGCAACGATTCAAAAGTCTAACAATTGGTGTATATCCAATTAAAACTAAATTTGCATGTATTATGGAAACAGAAGCTGCAACTATTAAAAGTTTCCATTGCAAATTGATCAAATGCTCAAAAATCTTTAACCCTGAGGGAACTGGGCAGTCGCCTGGCGAGTTCCAGGGGCCAAACATGGGGAGCTGGTGGGGCCTGCGGGTGCGCAAGGCCAGAGCTCGGGTGGGCGCACAAGGCCAGATCTGTGCAGGTAGGTGGGGCCAGAGCCTGGGCGGCCACGCGGGGCCAGCCAGAACGTGAGCAGGCATGCGGGGGGCAAGGGCCCGTGGTGCAGGAGGGAGCAAGGGGCTGGAGGTTGGGGTGAACCTTCGGGCCGGAGGCCAGCACAGGTTGTTGAGACAAATTGGGGGAGAACAAGAGTGACCAAGATCTTTGTTGAACGTAGATATTAAGTACAGGTACTATGAAGTTTTCATCTGTGCCCAAAGTTTTAATTGTGAAAAAGGATTTTAATTTACTGCCATATATTACTGAACCTGAAACAAGATTTGAGAAGTCCCACAAATTTTGAATCTTCTGAAACCTAGTTCAAATGTAGAATCTATCCCTTTTTATCCAACTGTGCATGTGAGCAGTAAAATGATATGCTTTAAGACTCCTGGTTTGTTTTTTGTGCTAATGTTTACCGAGAGTACTTTTCCTGAATAATATAGCCAATAATTACAAAGCATTCAAAAAGGCTTGCGTTCACCTTTCCAGAATTCTTCTTGCTTCATGCCATGCTTCCTCCTTCACCCAGAATGGAGAAATTCAGAGTCCTGCATTCCTCCATAACCAATGGCTCTTTTGCATACTCGATAATGCAACAGAAAAGAAACATCTTCCCCATATTGCCCTCAAAATAGTCAAATACAGACAAATCACCCAAATACAATGATTCAATACATGAATGGTTAACCTAACATTTCCAATTTGTGCTTCATATTTTCTTTCAAATCGTAACAGATTTAATTGTGTCAAGTTAAATATTTAGTTTATTGCAAGATTATTCAAGAACAATGAACTGTATAACTGATAAATATGCAAAGAAGGACTAGATGATATCACGAATTACCTGACCAATAGGATCACAATAAAGAGCCGAATCCATTTACAATTTAAAGATTTTCCAAATCAGTCTAAATAGTTTCACCTGAAGAAGAATGAATTTTGTTAAATTCAAAGTCTCTTTGGTTTGAGTTAAAAGAACTGGTTTTACCCGAGTTCCAAATCAGGCAGCCCGTAAACTTCAACAAAAGTATTCCAAAACTATGTATCTCCAGATCACACTGTGGATGCAATTGGCTCACTACCAGAAGGGGGAAATTCATATTCCCGCATGGCCGAGACTCCAACTCTTTGTTGAATTCCATCAGCTTCTGACCACATGCAAATTCAGAGTAGGAAAAAAAGATGCATGCTGTCTCGTCTCTTTGAATTGCACCCATCAACTAATATAGCGACAGTTTTGTCAGTGGTTATAGAAGTATGTTTCACCAAGCCCACCTACACTCCCAGCTGATGAGATTTGTGATTATAAAGTGCCTACCTGGGTACAAAATGTAAGAAAATTGCAGTTTACAGTGCGGATATAGGAAAGTCACGTTCAGCAAATTCTAATGTCCCAGTTTTGTAGCAGGATTGTAGGGGGGGGGGGGGGGGGGAATTGTAATTTAAGTCAGGTAATTCAGTAAAGATACAGTCCTAAATGATTCAACTAATTTTTGATTTCACTTCCTCTCTCGCCACATTTGCTAATTATATCTACCTACACAAAAGAAACCCCTTTGAAGTCATCACACTCACCCAAACTACGTAATGCGAAAGTGCGCAAAGTATTGATCTCTCATAATTTCATAACATGTCGCATGTCAGTTTGCTTACGGATTGGAAAAATGTGCACTGTACATTTGTCTGACAGAAGGGCATGATGCGCTGTAGCACTTCAAAATTACACAAATTCTTCCAAAATTAACAGACCAACCAACTCAGAAGTTTTTTTTTAATTATTGAAAAAATTGGCAAATTGATTTAAAATAGGTAGCTTGAAGTCCTAGTTAGTAATATGCTGGTTACAAACTGATTTTAAAGGCAAAAATTCAGCTTTATTTTAAACAGTCTTACTACCATTTTAAACACTTGCTCTCCAATGCAATTTACAAGTGGGCAGATATGGCAAATTTGCCAGTCAGGTTTCCTCAATGGATGGTACGCCTCTACAAATTCCTGATTTTAGTCAAAATTGCACCTAAAAACTGGATTATAGTTCAACAGAATATTAGTCACAAAACTTGAAGAGTCATTTCTGAAAGTCTGGCGACTTTCCGGATTATTTATAAGTGTTTAACTCTGTCATGAGCCTTGTGCCCGGCAGAATTTATATAAAAATCCTGTGGTGCCCCGAAGGATTTGATGTCGTTTGAAAATTGCAAGATCATTTCGATCTTCAACCAACGTATATTTATATATTATGTACCAATAAAAACGCGTGTGCAGTTTTTGGTCAAGCCTGCGTCCCCAGAAGACCGAAGAAAATAATTTTGAATTGCAAAGAAAAAAATTGGCGACAATGGAGAGTGGACGAGCCGGTTCCTAAATGGAAGAACCAGCGTCCGATTGGGGGGGGGGGGGGGGGGGGGATCCTAATTGATGAACGCCCTGGTTTCCAGAAGTTTATGTGAGAGTGGAGAATTAACCAGAGAGGTCCTCCACCCGCCCAAAGCTGCGACTCGGAACACACCCTCCAGGAAGCCGCTGGCTTCTCCTTCCCTTCCCCACAGCCCGGGGGCTTTTTCACAGCCTGCGGGCCCTCCCCACCCCCCCTCCCCTCCCCTCGGCTCCGAGTTACTCACCAGCTGGAACTCCCGGCGCCGGTCGTAAGCGTTCTGGATGCCGCTGTCTGCCCACAGTGATCGGATGGCGGGCAGGTACTGGAGGAAAACCCGCGTCTCCATGAGGCCTACGGCCGCCCCGGTCAACGCCCTGGTGTCGAAACTCATCAGGACCTCGCCGTTCTGCCGGTTGCCGGGGTCCCCCCAGGGGATGCGGAGCTTTTCCCTGGCGTCCACCAGCACTCGGATGCCCTTCAGGATGTTACTGTAGATGGTGCCCCTGAACTCCTCCTTGGCCTTCTGGTCGAAGTCCTGGCCGTGGATGATTCGCATCTGCTTGAGGAAAGTGCTCTTGCCGCTCTCGCCGGCCCCCAGCAGCAGGATTTTCACCAGCCGCCGCACGTAGGTCTTGTCCCGGGAGATGAGCTCGTCGATCTGCTTGCTCTTGCGGAGCTGCTCGGCCTCTCGCTGGGTGAGGACGCAGCTCGGAAAACAAGCGGCCAGGAGGGAGCGGGACGGCAGGAAATCCGCCATCTTTAGCATTCGATAACATAGTGAGGGGGGGCGGGAGGGCGGGCGCGGGCACACGGCGCGGGGGCGCGCGCCGCCGCCCGCGGGCGCTGACGGCGCGCGCGCGCCCGTGGCCGGCCTCGGTGACAGCGCCTCCCGCTGGCTGGAGGACCGACGAGCGGGACCCGGCGCTCTGGACGTGTCCTTGCGGGCGGGAGCCGTTGGTCAAGGCGGCAGCGCTCAAACCACGGGCGGGCGGGATTCTCCACCAGCCGACGCCAGAATCGTGAACCGCAATGGGGCGGAGAATGGGTTTTGGTGCTGAAATCGCAATTCTCCGGTGCCTTGACAGCGGCGTCAATGCCTTCCCGTGTACAGTAAACGCCGTTGGCATATCATTAGTGGGCCGGTATTCTCCGCCTCGGCTGGGGGAAATTCCCGACGGCCAATCCTCACAAACCGAAAGGGGGTCCACTCGACGAATCTGTGGCCATCAGATGCGCATCGTGCACGTCTGCTAGGTGGTGTGCACGATGCCTTCATCCTGGCACATTCGACAGTTCTTGACCTCTTCGAGACGCACCCCCGGCTGGGGGGGGTTGATTCCTGGGTGACAGGTGTTATCGACATCCTGAGCATGGAGCACAGGGGGTGAACCACCTCCGTTGGGATGCACCACCACCTTCTGGATCTGTGCAACATCAGCCAGTGACTGCACCATCTCCCTCTGGGCCACCTCTTTGCCTGTGCCACGCGGCCAGTGCCTGGGTAATACCGCCGATGCTCTGAGCCATAGTCCACTGTGACTGGGTCACGCTCAGGAGCACTGCTTCAATGTCCAGGTGGCTCTGGCAAATGGGTGCCTGTGAGAGGGCAGCACTGTCCTGGGCCTTGGCCACTGCCTGCACAGAGTGCCCCAGGCCTTGCACATGCTGATGCATAGCTGAATCCCTCGACCCCAAGGCCTCCACCGCGGATGCCATCCGTGCAGTGTTGGCCTGGGTGGCACACATAACCGGCACCGCCTCCTGCTCCTGCAAGCAGTTGGACTCCTCCACCTGTTCCTGCAGGTACAGGATGCTCGCCAACAACCCCTCATAGAATTACATGGAATTTACAATGCAGAAGGAGGCCATTCGGCCCATCGTGTCTGCACCGGCTCTTGGAAAGAGCACCCTACCCAAGTCCGCACCTCCTATCCCCGTTACCCAGAAACCCCACCCAGCACTAAGGGCAATTTTGGACACTAAGGGCAATTTAGCTTGGCCAATCCACCTAACCTGCACATCTTTGGACTGTGGGAGGAAACCGGAGCAAACCCACGCAGACACGGGGAGAACGTGCAGACTCCACACAGACAGTGACCCAGCGGGGAATCGAACCTGGGACCCTGGAGCTGTGAAGCAATTGTGCTAACCACCATGCTACCGTGCTGCCCCCATGCAGTCCCTGGCTTCGCGACTGCATCTCCACAATTGATGGGATTGTCCGATCCAGAAAGCCGTCTAGACGGCATCTAGTCCCTGGGGTTGGCCGGCTCTCCGACTATCCGCCCCCTCTGGAGTTCCTACCTTCACCTGCTGTATCAGAGCAAGTGTGTGGTGCGCACCAGATAGTGTGCCAGGAGCCTCTTCACTAAAGTGCCCAACCGAGGTGAGTGTCTCTGGGATGGTGGAGTGTGTTGGAGACAGATGAGATGGGAAATCCTTGTCATCCTCTGACTGGAGCTCCGTGGTGTCCTGGGTCTCGGGTCTATGGTTCGTGCCAGTGTCATCGTTGCTGGTCGGCACCTGGGGTTGTGGCTGTGGCTGGGTGTGGGGGCGGTAGACACCCGAAGAGTTGGCCCCATCACCAGCAGCTCCTACAAGACAAGACGCATGATTCGATGGGGGGTAGGGGGGGGGGGGTGTATGAGGGGAGAGGGGTGTGTTTGGGAGGGGGTGTAGGGATTGTGGGGTGAGCGTGGTCTTGGGGAGAAGGGGCGCCACATGTGTCATGGGGAACCGCAACTCAGGGTGGTCTCACTTCCTCGTCCGACGCCGACCTCCACCCCGGCAACTGCCCTTTCCTCGGGCTTGCCACCACATTCAGGGCCGCTCTGCCGCGGTGAGGGGCCACACATCTGGTGGTCCCCCTCCAGTCTTCTCCCGCTCCTGGCGGTTAAGGGTGGCCATTTCCTGGGCAAGGGAAGGAAACAGAAAACGCACAGTGTTAGACAGTCTGATGCAAACAACCCAAGGGGTGGGTAGCTGGTAGCTTCGGAAGCCAGGGCACCCGACCATGGTGGCCAGTATGGGTGCCGGCATGTGGTGCAGGGTGGGGATTCGGCCGCCCTCTTGGTGGGGGGGTGGGGGTTACGGGTGTATGGGGCAGGATTTGGTGCCAGGGGTACTCACCCTGGCCGCCTTGACGAGGTTGTATAGTTTCTTATGGAACTGCTAGCCAGTTAGGCTGGTGTTGCTGACGGTGCTGACAGCTTCTGCCACCTGCGCCCAGGAATGGCGATGGCTGGCAGCCTCCTTCCCAGCCCAGGGTATGGGGTCGCCCGCCTCTCCTTCATGGCGTCTAGCGGGGTCTTGAGCTCGGTGTCCGTGAAACGAGGTGCCGCTCTCCCCGCTGCCATCTTATTTGATGGGATGGTGTGTGTGGAGAGTGAAATGTGCATATGCGGCAGCAGTGTGCCGGCATCCTGAGTGTCAATCGCAAATCCAGCACCTTTTCCCATTGGAATCGATTGTGTTCCATGTGCCTCCGGTGCTAGCCCCTTAACGGTGATTTAATCGCTCCAGGTGCAGCTGTCTTAGACGTCCTCAAATCCTGTCCCGGCATCAACACTTAATCTCAGGAATGGAGAATTCCGCCATTTCATACCTGTCATTTTGCTCCAAACTGCAGACCCCGAATTTGATCTTTGTCGCCGTTGAAAGGATATACAGCTCTAATTAAAATAGGCTTGTAATGTACATTTTTGTTCATCATAACTGTAAATTGTAACTGTTTCCAACATTTTCAAAGCTCGGAACTAGGCTGGTGAAACTTTCCATGGCCTTTGTAATACTCATGAATGGTCATTGATTTTTCTTAGTAGTTCTTAGTAGGTCAGAAGATGCAATGTTTTCTGTTACTACACAAAGATCAACCTTCCATCCAATCGCCCTTCCAGTAGAACAAGTGATGCACCCAACAAAGTGGGTTCTTTCCACCACTTGGCTTCCCTTCAATTGGATTTACCTTATTTGCATGTTACCTCCAATCGTGTCTATCTCATTCATTCTGTGGACGACAACTTAGTATGTTAATACAATTAAATCAATTCAGCGATTCACTCCTCCTCCTCTGGAGACAGACCTTTGCACTGATTTTTATTGTTTTCCTCACCCTCACCTTCATTTCTCTTTCATCGTGTCTGTTGTTTCACTTCTTATCTAACATTTCCCATTTCTTTTCTTTTTGCTTTTCTGTTTTTTCCTCTCCTATGTGTTGCTGTAACACTGTCCCACAGGAAGACTGAGTGGGGGACAGAGTGTTGAATGAAAGGTTTGTGAGATGAGAGAAGAGCTGAGAAATAGGGAGGAAGTGAGTGCAACTGTTTCAAGAGAAAATGTTCTTGGAAATTGCAGTGCTGGACATTGGGGTGAGAAACAGACAAACAAGTATACTGCACTTTTGGGGGTTTGAGCTAGAAATTTATTTGCCAAAGAAAGTTAGTTACGGCCCTGGCAATTATGGTCCTAAGAATGCATTTGGACAAATGCTATGGGAGGGATTCTCCATCCTGCCAGCCCTGTTTTCCCGTACGGCGCGCCCCGCCGAAAGCAGGATTCTCTATTCCCGCAGCCGGACAATGGGTTTTCCCATTGTGGGCCATTCCACACTGTCGGGAAACGTGCTGGTGTGGGTGCACTGCCGACGGGGCAGAGGATCCCACCGATAGAGAATCCCTCGGTATACCTATTGTCCAGGATACACTGAGGCTTAGTAGAATGCTTTGCGGTGCTTATGGAAGAGGGGAAAATAAACTGCTGGAGCCAAGTTTATGGGTGAACTTTTAAAAATGTGATATGTCTTATTTTCTGAGCTTCACGGTGGAGGGGATAGGGAGTGGAAAACTATGATGCAGTACTTTTTTTCTTATAATGTGATTGGACAGAAAATTTGGCAGAGGAAAAAAGGTTCTATGCAATATTATTGGTTATTTCCACTGGGAAAGTGAAACACCTAGAAGCTTAATAAACAAGGGAGAAGAAAATTGACAGACGTTTGCAAAACATAACATTCAGGATGTTCAGTACGGACAGAGAACTACCATCATTGGACTAAAGGATCTGCTATGATTTTGCTGTCAGAAAGAAAACAAGAAAAAGGTTTTCTACCACCTAACAGGATAAGGTCAGCAGGTGCATGGGAACAACATGACCTATAAGTTCCCCTCCAAGTCACACACCAAGTTGATTTGGGACTATATCACTGTTTCTTTACTTTTGCTGGGTCAAAATCCCAGAAGTCCCTCTCTAATACCACATTGGTGTCTACGCCACATGGGCTCAAGAAGACGGTTCACTACTGCCTCTTCAAGGGCAAGAAGCAGTCCATATGCAGAAGCAGCAAGACTTGGACAATATCCAGGCTTGGGCTGACAAGTGGCAAGTAATATTCATGCCATACAAGTACCGGGCAACAACCATCTCCAACAAGAGAAAATCTAACTATTGCCCTTCACATTCAATGGCATTACCATCACTGAATCTCCCACTATCAACATCCTGGGGGTTACCATTGACCAGAAACTGAACTGAACAAGTACTGTGGCTACCAGAGCAGATCAAAGGCTAGGAATCTTGCAGTGGATAACTCACCTACTGATTCCCCAGAGCCTGTCCACCATCTACAAAGCACAGTGGCACAGTGCTAAGCACTGCTGCCTCACGAAGCCAGAGACCCGGGTTCGATTCCGACTTTGGGTGACTCTCTATGTGGTGTTTGCACTTTCTCCCCATGTCTGCATGGGTCACCCCCAGGTGCTCCAGTTTCCTCCCACAGTCCAAAGATGTGCAGCTGAGGTGGGTTGGTCATGCAAAATTTCCCCTTATTGTCCAAAGATGAGCAGGTTAGGTGGGGATAGGGCAGGGGAGTGGGCCTGGCTGCTCTTTCAGAAGGCCGGCGCAGACTCAATGGGCCAAATTGCCTCCTTCTGCACTGTAGGAATTCTATGGTTCTAAGGCAGGGGTATAATGGAATACTCTCCACTTGCCTGAATAAGTGCAGCTCCAGCAACGCTCAAGACACTTGACGCCATTCAGGACAAAGCAGCCTGCTTAATTGTTACCCCTTCCACAAACATACACTCACTGCCCATGAACCGTGGTAGCCATGTGTACCATCTACAAGATACACTGCAGAAACTCACCAAGGTTCCTGAGACAGAACTTTCCGAACCCATGGCCACTACCATCTAGAAGGAACAGAACAGCAAATACCTGGGAACACCACCATCTGAAGGTTCCCCTTCAAGTCACTTACTCTTTCTTTCACTTTTGGTGGGTCAAAGTCCTGGAATTCCCTCCCTAACAACACAGGTGTATGGACACCGCAGGGACTGCAGCGGTTCAAAAAGGCAGCTCAGCAACTCCTGCTCAAGGGCAACAGAGATGGTTAATAAATGGTAGCCTAGCCAGCAAGGCCCATAATCCTGTAAATGAATAAAAAATCAATAATGAGCGATGGGCAATAAATGGTGGCCTAGTCAGCAATGCCCACATTCCATGAAATAAAACACTCCAGAGCCGCTCTAATGCTGTCGACCCCTGGAACGTGGACGACCCAACCATGCTCCCAAATGTCTGAGTACCTACTTTAAATATAGTATCATTTGCTGAGTAACCCAGGCTTTAAAAATGCAAGATAACAATTGACTGCATAGCAAATTCATGGTTCACAGAGAAAAATGGATGGGGTCACATATTCCAAAAAACACTGTTAAAAATGCAGCATACCATGCAATAAAAATGACTTGGTTACTGTAAATCAATGGCCTTGGCAATGCATTGTATGTTACATGGCAAGATCCCTTTATCATTATGAAACAACATATTACTCATCATGAGTAATGCCACAGGAGATCTACCAGCAATGATGAATTTAAAAATCAAACATCAGCACCAACCTCATACCCATATGAGCATACAGACGTGTGGAAAGAATTTACAGGAATGAACTAGCTGTTCTATCAAGTGTGTTCCAAACCAAAATACCATAGTGCAAATCCACCCCTACCACTCAGCCACCCGATGCACCCACACAGTCTTCTGAGAGAGGGAAAAACAATTAAGTCAATTTAGAAGAAACTGGGAAATTATTCTCTAACCATGAAGGCAATTAAGCCGTCTCCAAGAGACCGTGGTCTGCATCACTGTGATTACCAGATCCCATCAGTGCCTTTTCCATTTAGAGGGTTGAGGCATTATATAATTAAGATGTTTCAATTGAAAAAATGATTGTCGAAGGTAGGCACAGAGAAGCTATTCCTGTTGGGAGAAATCCAGGAAAACAGGAAACAGAAGTTAGGGATAGGCATGAAATCAGGAAGCAACTGGCAGCCAATAGGTAACCTTATTGAAATAAGAATCTCTGGTGTGAAATGTCAGTGGGGTTCGTTTTGTGGGTTTTGGTTGAAACAAATGTGGGGGGGGGGATGCATTTTGTCAATTTATGACATGGTTATACAAAGAACACAGAGGAAACTCCCCATCTGTAAACCACAGCAAAAGATGCTTTACTCTACATTTATCCGTGTTGAGGGGTGCTCAGTAGCAAAGTATCTCATTCTGACAAACCCTTTACCTTCATATGAACAATAAAAATAAAGGGAACCACAAACTGAGGTGCAAAATATTATCATCCATATTTATGCATCGTCTACCACAAACCATACTGACTGCAAAAGGTATTAGATGTACAAACCTCAATTTCTAAACCAGCTGGAATTGGCAATTTGATTTTTTTAATCTCTTCGTTTTTTATTTACACTCATGGTTCCTCAATCGTCAACCAAGTTCACTGGGCAGAAGATCATTCATTCTAATGAACCCCTGGTTTGGTATAAGGCGATTCAAGTTCACAAACTTCAAAAAGATCATCACTATGGACCATAACCATTCCACAGGAGATTTGAAATAAGTACATATAATACATAGATCAAAGTCAAAAAAATTACATATATTGTTAAGCTGGCCAGGAACAGAAGTTTAAAAAATACCAAGTATGTTAACAAGGCTTCTTGCTTTATTTACCTTTAAAGGCCTCTTGCTTCCACTTGTCTTTCTTTAATCTGAAGGGGAAGCTTCACTGAGTTCTGAATGTCTCCATAATTTTGCTAATGACCTCCTGTGTCTGCTGAACTAAAATAGTTGTAAGTATTTGAGCTGGACAATAACAGATGTTAGAATACCGGATCAAACCGCAATTGTCTTCAGGAATCTCTTCGGATGAGACTCCAACAATTTTTCAATTTGTAAAACTGAGAGGAAAGGATACTTAACCTCCAGGAGTGATTACACTGACGTAGAGGAATCTTTTACACTAAAACAAGCTTTATTATTAATGCAGTATTAACTATATTAACATTTTTAAAAACAGCTTTACAATGAACAATTAAACAATTCTTAAAGTAAAAGGAAACAGGGCAGCACGGTGGCGCAATGGTTAATAATAATAATCTTTATTAGTGTCACCAGTAGACTTACATGAACACTGCAATGAAGTTACTATGAAAATCCCCTAGCCGTCACGCTCAGACGCCTGTTCGGGAACATTGAGGGAGAATTCAGAATGTCCAATTCACCTAACAAGCACGTCTTTCGGGACTTGTGGGAGGAAACCCACGCAGACAAGGGGTGAACATACAGACTCCACACAGACAGTGACCCAAGCCGGGAATCGAATCCGGGTCCCTGGCACTGTGAAGCGAAAAGTGCTAACCATTGTGCTACCATGCTGCCCTTGGCACTGCTGCCTCACAACGTTGAGGACCCGGGTTCGATCCTGGCCCCGCGATCACTGACCGTGTGGAATTTGCACATTCTCCCCATGTCTGAGTGGGTCTCATCCCTACAACCCAGAAAGATATGCAGGGTAGGTGAATTGGCCACGCTAAATGACCCCTTAATATGAAAAAAATAATAGGGTACTCTAAGTTTATATAAAAAAAGGAAACACTTCAGCTACTAAATTATACCTTCTCTAAATCCAATTAAGCAAAGCCCAATACAGGTTAAAAGCCTGTTGTAAATAAAATTAGACGGGCGGCACGGTGGTGTAGTGGTTAGCACTGCTGCCTCACTGCGTCGAGGACCAGGGTTTAATCCTGGCCTCAGGTCACTGTACGTGTGGAATTTGCACATTCTCCCAGTGTCCGTAGGTCTCACTCCCACAACCCAAAGATGTGCAGAGTATGTGGATTGGCCACAATAATTAAAAATAAATTTAAAAGTAAATAAAATTAGCAAACACAGGGATACTTGCTGTACTATTGTGTAGAGATTTCCTTTCAGTAGCATAGAAAGACTCTTTCAGGCTCAACCTGGAGATCCTGCTGTCCTTTTCAGACTACAAAATCCTATAGCCAAAAATGCTTGCTACAGACCTGGCTCCTCCCATTAATTACATCATCTCTATCCCACTAACTGTCTCAAGACCATCTTAACCAAGGATAAACACAATTCCTTTAAATATGTAGGCTCCATGGAATCTTCTTTCTATAAACAACATTCCATTAACCCCATATATGTAAATAAGTACATGGTTGGAATGAATCTCACTTTTCCAATGTTTACAAGTCTTAATTCAACAAACTTGAAGATCATAGTGCTATTTCTGTAAGAACTGTGGACATGAAATTGGCATCTGTTTTGAGCTCTGTGTTTGCCCTTACACCTCCAAGGTGGCATCTGCACATGCACTTTTGAGGCAAGTTTTGTTGGATGCCATATTGGTGAGGGAGTGAGCCAGCACAGTGAACAGCAAGCAGAATATGCAGAGCAGTCAGCTGATTTGATGTTAGTGGTGCCATTTTGAAATTCAACACTCCAGCAAATGCTGTTTCTTAACCTAACACAATTGAATATATATTCATCAGTAAAAGGCCCCCATCATTGCTATTTAAATGAATTATCAACTACCTACAGGTGAGTTAATTTCTTCTGGCAGTTGCTTTTGCTCTCCAAGTCTTTGGCACTTTGTATAGTTGCTTAAAGTTGCAAAAGTATATAGGGAATAGTGTTACAGATGCTAAAGTGATTTTTGATGATTCCATGACTTCTACACAAACCAGTTGCTCCCAGACATGGGTACACTAATCAGCATTCATTCTCCTTTGAATACAGCATGACTTGATGAATGAAGAGGGGCCACACAGAAAAGGACAAATTGCTGCAAGAGGGAGGAGGAGGGATAAGGACTCTCAACAGGCGACCATATCCACCAATAGGGTGCTCAGAGAGTCACTCTCCTACCTGATCTATAATGAGGAACAATGTGCTCAATGCCTTCAATTCAATAAAAATGTCCTCACTGAAATCTGCCACTTTCTGCAGCCACACCTGCAATCTTAGAGCAGAGTAAAGACTGCACTGCCATTTGTAAATATGAAGTACGCATTCAAATGCGATATCATGAACCACAACGCCAATTTCCCAATCACCAACAATCCCACACCATCATCAAAAAGGTTAATGGACCATAACCGTTATATCTATAGGGCTAGAATACATGGGAGTTGAAGTTATGCCACAGATCTACAAAGTCCTGGTTTGTAGTCCACATTTAGAGTACTGTGAGCAGGTCTGGGTAGACCTTAGGAAGGATACATTGGCCCTAGACAGAGTGCAAGATAGATTTATTAAAATGGTGCCTGGTATTCAAGGGTTAAATTACAAGAAGAAGTTATCCAAACTAGGGTTGTGTTCCAAGTGTTGAATTTTGAAGGTGTTTTGATTGAAGTTATCACTAGGCCAATAAGAAGACAGGTGACTACGCCAGAGTGAGACAGAGACCAAGTGAGTAGCAAATTAAGCTCACATGTGAATTTGGTGTCTGTGGGAATTTTAAGTCAGGAACAGGAGCTGCTGAGCAGAAACAAATGTAGGTACAAACCCTTCCTTCGGAGCTGAATTTGAAGAATAAAATCGAACTGCGACATCCCAGGAAAACAGTAAATTCATTGGTTGGTAAGAAACTGATGTTAGGCAAGTGTCATTAAATAGCTGTAAATTAGAAAAGTGTATTATTTTTAAAGAAGTAGCGATTTGGATTTGAGTGAGAAACACTAGGAATAATGGGAAGTTAGAACCAGTAATGTAAAGTAATATAAGTAACCAAAGTAAACTAAAGTTAATGTAAGGGAAGTAAAGTTAAGACATGGCAGGGCAGCTCAGTTATGTGGAATGTGTGTCCTGTAATATGTGGGAAGTTTTGCACTTTTACACAAGTAGTGTGGCCATGACCATATGTGCAAAAAGTGCAGCCAGCTTCAGAAAACTGAGCTCTGGGTTTTGGAGCTTGACTGGTGACTGGTGTCACTGTGGCACAACCATGAACTGAGAGCTTAAGTGGAAAGTACATTCAGAGAGGTAGTCACACCACAGGTTAGGGTCATGGAGGCAGAAAGGGAATGTCCCCTCTCTGCCGTCAAGGTCAAAGATGTCACAGCATGGCTGCTGCACATTCTGAAGGGGGGGTTGTATAATCAGAAGGCTGGATGTTAAATATTCCTGGGTACAAGGTGTTCGGGGAGATAGGGTAAGAAGAAAGGGAGGAAAGATAGCTGTATTCATCAATGAGAGTGTTGCACTGCTGGAGAAAGAGAATGTCTCAAAGGGCTCAAGGACAAAATCAATTTAGCTGTAACTAAGGAATTAAAAACGGTGCAATTGCATTACTTGGCGTATTCTATAGGCCACCAACAAGTGGGAAGGATGTAGAAAAACACATCTGGAGCGAAATAACAACAAGGTGTTCGCGCACTTAAAAGGACTGAAGGCAGACGTGGTCATGCTTCAGGAGACACATCTGAAGGTGGCGGATCAGGTTAGGTTAAGGAAAGGATGGGTGGGACAGGTGTTCCACTCAGGGTTGGATGCGAAAAATAGGGGGGGTGGCGATATTGGTGGGGAAACGGGTGTCGTTTGAGGCTAGGAATATAGTGGTGGATAACGGGGGTAGATACGTGATGGTGAGTGGTAGATTGCAGGGAAAGGAGGTCGTGCTGGTAAATGTATATGCCCCGAACTGGGATGACGCGGGATTTATGAAGCGGATGCTGGGACGTATCCCGGACCTGGAGGTGGGAAGCCTGGTAATGGGGGGGGGATTTCAATACTGTGCTGGATCCAGGGCTAGACCGGTCTAGATCCAGGACCGGAAGAAGGCCGGCAGCGGCCAAGGTGCTTAGGGGGTTCATGGAGCAAATGGGGGGAGTGGATCCGTGGAGATTTGCTAGGCCATTGGCCAAAGAGTTCTCCTTTTTCTCCCATGTCCACAAGGTATACTCCCGAATAGATTTCTTTGTTTTGAGCAGGGCACTGATCTCGAAGGTAGCAGGAACGGAGTATTCGGCCATAGCCGTTTCAGACCATGCCCCGCACTGGGTGGATCTGGAATTAGGAGAGGAGAGGGAGCAGCGCCCACTCTGGCGACTGGATGTGGGATTATTGGCAGATGAGGGGGTCTGTGGAAGGGTGCAGGGATGTATTGAGAGGTACCTGGAGGCCAATGATGATGGTGAGATCCAGGTGGGGGTAGTATGGGAAGCGCTGAAGGCAGTGGTTAGGGGAGAGTTGATCTCCATTAGGGCTTACAAGGAGAAAAAAGAGGGCAAAGAAAGGGAGAGATTAGTGGGGAGATTTTGAGGGTGGATAAAAGATATGCGGAGGCCCCGGACAAAGGACTATATAGAGAGAGGCGAAGCCTTCAGACGGAGTTTGACCTGCTGACCACAGGAAAGGCAGAGGCACAGTGGAGGAAGGCACAGGGGATGAGATACGAATATGGGGAAGAGGCGAGACGGCTGCTGGCCCACCAACTTCGCAAGAGGATAGCGGCGAGGGAAATTGGGGGAGTTAGGGATGAAACGGGAACTACGGAGCGGAGAGCAGGGAAGGTAAATGAGGTGTTTAAGACCTTTTATGAGAGGCTATATAGGTCCCAACCCCCGGAGGGAAAAGCGGGAATGCAACAGTTTCTGGACCAACTAAGGTTCCCGAGGGTGGAGGAGCAGGAGGTGGCAGGTCTGGGGGCGCCAATTGAGGTGGATGAGGTGACTAAATGGCTGGGGAACATGCAGGCTGGGACCAGACGGGTTCCCGGTGGAATTTTACAGGAAATATGTGGACTTGTTGGCCCCGCTCCTGGCGAGAACCTTTAACGAGGCCAGAGAAGGGGGGACTCTACCCCCGACAATGTCGGAGGCGACGATATCACTAATCCTGAAGCGGGATAAAGATCTGCTGCAATGCGGGTCATATAGGCCTATCTCACTCCTGAATGTAGACGCCAAGGTGCTGGCAAAAGTGCTGGCGACGAGGATCGAAGATTGTGTCCCAGGGGTGGTGCATGAAGGCCAGACAGGGTTTGTAAAGGGGAGACAACTGAATGTCAACGTGCGACGGCTGTTGGGGGTGGTAATGATGCCCCCAGTGGAGGGGGAGGCAGAGATAGTGGTGGCGATGGATGCAGAGAAGGCATTCAATAGGGTAGAGTGGGAGTATCTATGGGAGGTGTTGAGGAGGTTTGGGTTCGGGGAGGGGTTTGTCAGTTGGGTCAGAATCCTATATGGGGCCCCAGTGGCAAGTGTAGTCACAAACCGGCAAAGATCGGAGTATTTTCGGTTACATAGGGGAACAAGGCAGGGGTGCCCCCTGTCCCATTACTGTTCGCGTTGGCAATTGAACCACTGGCCATAGCGTTGTGAGACTCTAAGAAATGGGGGGGGGGGGGGTGGTTAGAGGGGGAGAGGAACAGCAAGTGTCACTCTACGCAGATGACCTACTGCTATATGTGGCGGATCCTGTAGAGGGGATGACAGAGGTTTTGCAGATATTGAGGGAGTTTGGAGATTTTTCGGGATATAGGCTAAATATGGGGAAGAGTGAGCTTTTCATAATACACCCTGTGGATCAGGGAAGAGGAATAGACGCCCTGCCGTTAAGGAGAGTGGAAAGGAGCTTCCGATATTTGAGGATTCAGGTAGCTAAGAGCTGGGGAACTCTACACAAACTCAATCTGACGCGGCTGGTGGAGCAGATGGAGGAGGATGGTTAAGGCTTTAAATGAATACTTTGCATCTGCCTGACCAGGGAAACAGATGCTACACGCCAAAGTGACATGGCAGGAAACAATGTCACCAGAAGGGTTCAAAATTGATAAGGAGGAGGTGTTGGATAAACTGTGTTGATACTTAAATTCAACAAGACACCTGGACCAGATGAGATGCATTCAAGGATACTGAAGGATAGGATGGTGGAAATTGTAGGGGTGCTGGCCATAATCTTACAGTCTTCCCGAGACTCATGGAAGGTGCTGTCATGATATGCAGGCACACACACACACATAATTATGTACAGACAAGAAGCTAATGGACACAGAGAACAGGACATGACCAATAAACAGGCAGGACACTCAGGGGTGGGATCTGACTATAAAAGACACGAGGCACTCACACTCCACCTCTTTCCACTGATGAACATCTAGAGAGTCAGTCAAGGGTGTTGTTACAATCTCACACCTCCAGCACGTGGCTAAGAGCTAGTCTGGTTCAGTCATACAGAGTAGCCACACTTAAGTTAGCAGTGAGTCGAACTCACAGAGAACTGCGCTAACTGTGCTATTAGTTCAATAAACCTGATTGAACTAACTTCAAGGTCTGGAGTATCTTTCTGATCTAAGCTGCATCCTGTTGCAGCCAGTGTTAGACCAGTGTACTTAACACGACAGGTGCCAAAGGACTGGAGAATTGCAAACATTACACCCTTGTTCAAAAAGGTTGTACAGATAAGCCAATAAATTACAGACCAGTCTGTTTAGATTTGATGTCCCTAATTGTGCCAAAATAATTATTTGGGATAGAATTAATAATCACATGGAACTGCTGCCTCACGCGCTGAGGTCCCGGGTTTGATCTCGACCCTGGATCACTGTCCGTGTGGAATTTGCACATTCTCCCCGTGTCTGCGTGGGTCTCACCCCCAACAACCAAAAAGAGATGCAGGGTAGGTGGATAGACCACGCTAACTTGCCCCTTAATTGAAAAAAAAAATTGGATATTCTGAATTTATTTTAAACAATAGTCAAACGGAAAATGAGCCAAAGTGGCTTTCATAAAGAAAAATTGTTTTTAACTAACTTTTTAAGATGTAACCAAAAGGGTTGAGGAGGGTAATGCTGTTGATGTGGGCCAAATTCTCCAGCCATTCGCCGATGGCGGGATTCTCTGGTTCTGCCGGCAGTGGTTTCCCGGTAGTGTGGGGTGGTTTCAATGGGAAATCCCATTGACAAGCAGCAGGTGTAGAGACTCCTTCCCCCAGCGAACAGCACGGACAAATTGTCTGTCCTCACAAGTGGGACAGACTCTCAATGGAGAATCCCGCCCCCGCTGTACAAGAACGTTCAAATGGAATTCAATATAGTGCCACACAACAGACTTGTGAGAAACGTCATAGCTCATGGAATAAAAGGGACAGTAATGACAATGGATACAAAATTGGCAGAGTAATTGGTAACAGTGAGTAATGGTCAATGGATATTTTTCAGGCTGGAAGAAGGTTTGTAGTGGAGATCCCCAGAGATCGGTATTGTGATCTTTGCTTTTCTTTGTATAGAATCATAGAATGATAGAATCCCTACAGTGCAGAAGGAGGCCATTCGGTCCATTGTGTCTGCACTGACTCTCTGAAAGAGCACTCCAAACCCACTCCCCCACCCCATCCCAATAACCCCCTAACCTAACTTATACTAAGGGTCAATTTAGCATATCCAATCCACCTAACCTGCACATCTTTGGACTGTGGGAGGAAACCGGAGCACCCGGAGGAAACCCACGCAGACATGGGGAGAAAGTGCTAATTTGGCACAGTCATCCAAGGCCGGAATTGAACCGGGATCCCTGGCGCTGTGAGGCGGTAGTGCTAACCACTGTGGTATATTAATAATCTAGATCTTGGTGTGCAGGGAACAGTTTGCGAATGATAAAAAAACTTGAAAGGACCGTAAACTGTGAAAAAGACAGTGTAGAACTTCAAGTGGGCATAGACAAGTGGTGGAATGGGCAGATAGATGGCAGATGAAGTTCAATGTAGAAAAGTGTGAGTTGATTAATTTTGGTATGAAGAACATTGATTGATTTTGATTTGGTTTGATTTATTGCCACATGTACCGAGGTACAGTGAAAAGTATTATTTTGCATACAGTCCAGACAGGATCATTCCATACATGAAAAACATAGGACCTACAATAAATACACAATGCAAATACATAGACGCAGACATTGAATGAAGCATATGGAGTGCAGTACTACTCAGTAGAGATGTATGGAGAGATCAGTTCAGTCCAGAAGAGGGTCATTCAGGAGACTGGTACAGCGGGGAAGAAGCTGTTTTTGAACCTGTTAGTGCGTGTTCTCAGACCTTTGTAACTCCTGCCCGATGGCAGAGGTAGAAAGAGAAAATAACCTGAGTGAGAGGGATCTTTGATTATGCTGCCCGCTTTCCCAAGGCAGCGGGAGGTGTGGACAGAGGCGGTATGATGTACTGGGCTGTGTTCATGACTCTGTGGTTTCTTACGGTTGGGCCAAGCGGTTGCCATACCATGGCTGTGATGCAGCCAGATAGGATGCTTTCTATGGTGCACCTGTAAAAATTGGTAAGAGTTAATGTGGACATGCCGGATTTCCTTAGTTTCCTGAGGAAGTATAGGCGCTGTTGTGCTTTCTTGGTCGTAGCGTTGATGTGGGTTATCAGGTCAGATTGTTGGTGATATGCATACCGTAGGAATTTGAAGCTGTCAACAATCTCCACCTCGGCACCATTGATAAGGACAGGGGTGTGTACGATACTTCGCTTCCTGAAGTCAAAGACCAGCTCTTTAGTTTTGCTGACGTTGAGGGAGGGACTGTTGTCACTACACCATGCCACGAGGTTCTTTATCTCCCTCCTGTACTCTGACTCATTGTTGTTCGAGATCCAATCCACTACGGTCGTGCCATCAGTAAACTTGTAGATGGAGTTGGAGCCAAATTATGCCGTACAGTCATGTGTAAGGGTTAAATATGCAGCCTTGTGGGGCCCTTTAATTGAGGACTATCGTGGAGGAGGTGTTGTTTATCTTTACTGATTGTGGTCTATGGGTCAGGAAGTCGAGGATCCAGTTGCAGAGAGAGGAGCCAAGTCCTAGGTTTGGAGTTTGGTTTTGAGCTTGGCTGGGATTATGGTGTTGAAGGCGGAGCTGTAGTCAATGAATAGGAGTCTGATGTAGGAGTCCTTGTCGTCGAGATGCTCCAGGGATGAGTGTAGGGCCAGGGATTTGGCGTCTGCTGTGGACCAGTTGTGGTGGTGTGTGAATTGCAGTGGATCAATGCATTTTGGGTGTATGGAGTTGATATGTCTCATGACTAACCTCTCGAAGCGCTTCATAATGGTAGATGTCAAGGCCACCAGACAGTAGTCTTTGAGGCACGTTGCCTGGTTCTTCTTTGGCACCAGTATGATGGTTGTCTTCTTGAAGCCCGTGGGAAACTTGGAACAGAGTAGGGAGAGGTTGAAGATGTTCGCAAACACACCCGCCAGTTGGTCTGCGCAGGATCTGAGTGCACGTCATCCAGGGACTCCGTCAGAACCCATTGCTTTCCAAGTGTTCACTTTCAAGAAGACCGATCTGATTTCGGAAGCTGTGATGGTGGGTATGGATGTGTCCAAAAGACATGGAGAGACAATGTCAAATGAAGGGTACAACTCTAAAGAGTGAAGCAGATGGAGATGGCCATATTAATACTGTGGCTACCAGAGCAGGTCGAAGGCTAGGAATCCTACAGCGAGTAACTAACCTCCTGACTCCCCAAAGCCTTTCCACCATCTACATGGCGCAAGTCAGGAGTCTGATGGGATCCCCCATACTTTCCTGGGTGAGTGCAGTTCCAACAACAGTCAAGAAGCTCAACACCATCCAGGACAAAGCAACTCGCTTCATACCTGGGACCTCAGCGCCGTGAGGCAGCAGTGCTAACCACTGCACCACCATGCTGTCCTGCTGCTGCTGATCTTCATCTGGGAGACTAACCTCCAACATCCCCCATCACCCCCAAGTTTCTATCATTCTCCTCCACATTTCCTGCCTCCTGATTCTCCTTCCTCCAATCACTATCCAGCCTCCCCCGTTACCCTTGAACTCATTGTTGGCCATGTGGACATTCCTGTTCTCCCCTTTAATGTTAACATCCCCTTTATCAACATGTCCTTCTCCAGGCCACATGCACCCTGACTTTCTAGGATGAGTCACTCATGTACCATCCTCTGCAATTGCTTTACAGCTACTGACTTACAGAATGCAGATGCCTCCTCTAACCGTGACTGTGATTCTGCCTCACAGTACCATGACTAAACCCCAGGACCAAATTCTTTGCGTGACTGAGCATGGCCTGCACATAATACAGTGCACAACCATCACTGCCCAGAGATGCCATTCCCCCACCCAAGGCCAAGACTAAGACATGTATGCCATGTAGAGTCCACTAACATGGCCATACAGCCCAGGATAGTCCCTTCAATGTTCTCCGGACAGCGTGGCCTCAGCTCCAGGGCCGTCACAGTCCAAAGATGTGCAGGTTAGGTGGATTCGCCATGCTAAATTGCCCTTAGTGTCCAAAATTGCCCTTAGTGTTGGGTGGGGTTACTGGGTTATGGGGATAGGGTAGAGGTGTTGACCTTGGGTAGGGTGCTCTTTCCAAGAGCCTGTGCAGACTCGATGGGCTGAATGGCCTCCTTCTGCACTGTAAATTCTATGTCTATGTCTATGTCTCTTCAATAGGCCTGATAATGTGGCTACAGCCCCAGGTCTGCCTTGGACTCTTCCTTGGATAGTCTTATAACTCTTGACCCAGGACTTTCACGACTCCACTCTGTTTCTTGGCCATCTCCTAGTGCTGCCCTCTCGGTGTCTCCCATCCCCTCCTTTGCTCAATTCAACCACAAAGTCCTTCCTCTGTCTCCCTCCTCCCCGCCCCCCCTCCTGTGTTTCCCATGCCCCTAGTCCTGCTTAGGTCTTCCGCCTCCCCTTTCGTGTTCCCCCCTCCAGTCCTACCTCATTCTTTTCCTTATCCTCCCCTGTTTAACCCTCCCCTCCGATGCTCCCCCTTTTCCGGTCCTGCTGATGTTGCCTCCTGTGCCCAGTAATGGCAAAGCCACAATCTCGCATCAGCAGTCTTAAAGATATGCAAAAACAACGTCTACTGATCTTGAAGTCGTTGATGAAGTGAATCTCAACAAGTGCGTGCCACTTTTATATGGTCGGGAAAGTGACCATTCTAATTATTCACTGGTGGGGCACTTAATTTGGAGGGGAACGTAATTCCGGCGAGTTTGGCTTTTAATGAGCATTCATGAGATGCAAATGAATGCAAATACAGTTCTCGACATCGATCATTGGGAAACCTGACTCACCTTTAACCTACCATCAAAGTAGTTGAACAAAATTCCAAACTAATTTCTTGCCAGCAGGAAACTGATTCTTTCAAACAGGGCAGGCTTTGGGCCCCTGCCTGCCCCGATTCCTGCCGCTTGTGGAAGTGGAAAATTCCACCGGTTGGGTGGAATTTTCTGGCCGTTCATGCTGGGGGGGATCTTACGATCCCGCCGACAGGGTACCCAACGCGCGGCAGTGAGGGCTGCATTCAACACAAAACCCCATTGACAATGGCAGGGCCAGATGATCCCACCATCAGCCATTGGCAAACTGTCCTCCACCACTGCAGAACACGCCGCAGAGGGGGAGGAAAATCCTGCCCATTATCTCTGCCCTAATTTTGTTTTGTGTTTGTTTGATTTTGTTTTTTGATGGTTGATTATTCTGCTATCGTTCATTTACACCTCCTCCAGATAAATCTTTTGTTTCTTTATTTGTCCCATTAGCATCCACTTTTATCTTGCACCGTCATCCTTTTGCCGTTTAATCTCTCCTATCTTCCTATCACAGACCTTCACTTTTGTTCTATTTTGTCATCCACCCTTTTCCTGCCTCTACATTTGTGACATCACTATTTATTTCCAGTTCTGATGAAGGGTCATTGACGTGCAATATGGTGGAGGGACGGGGAATTTCCACCTCCCCTTTTGATGGAAAGCCAATGGAGGCAGAGAATCCCCAAACAGCTTTTACAGCGGCGGGATTTCCTGTTGCCATTGTCCTCACTGGAATGGGGCTTGCACCATGAAACGTCAGGAATGCCATTACCAAACATTTACATATTGGGCTGGATTCTCCGGTTCCCGAGCCATGTGTTATCCTGCGGCACGCCATCACTGGCGGCGAGATTCTCTCTTCCTGCCAATTGTCAATGGGATTTCACATTGAAGCCACCCCAAAGCACCCCCCTCTCCGCCCGGGCAGGGATTCACTGCCAACAGGAAAAGGGAATTGCAATCATTAGCAGGCTTCCCCGCTATATTATTCACCCCCCCCACCCCACATTAGGAACTCCCGCCGCACCGTGGAAGCGTGATGTCACGCTGGCGGGTTTTACAATAGGTCTGGACAAACTGGGAGCTAAAGAGCAGTCCCCGTCAGTGGCACCCAGGTAAGTACTGATTCTGTGGGATATTCATGTTTTTTAAATTGTTTTCAGATCGGGGTGGCCTTTTCTGTCAGGGGCTGAGATTGTTTGTATTCATAGCCCGCAACAGCATGATATCATTGGTCCCGCCCCTTCCAATTTTCTAATGTGCATCAAAATTTGGCGGGAAAAGCCGGCTAGGCTTCTAGCTAGTGGGCTGCCCTCTGCTTTACCTGCTCGAGACATCACTTTGAAAAAAAACTCATAATATTCCGTTTCTCTCTCCATCGATGCTGCCATACATACTGAGTATTTCCAACATTTTCTGTTTTTATTTCAAAAGCAATTAATTGGCTAGGAATGCAAAAAGAAAATGCTAAATAGATGAAAATTGCTTCCATCCTGTTCAAATTCCGAAATCATCGTTAAACCCAATAAATGTGCAATAAATATCCATTATTTACCCGATTTGCCATATAGGCACTAAACAATGGTATACATTTTAAATTGGGTCATAACCACATTTGCTTACCACCCACCTGCAGAAAGAAACCAAAGGAAGCTTACCTATGCACGCTAACCAATGCAATCCACAACAAGTTGAATGCTTTACGTAAAGAATCACGAGTGCCTAAATAGTCCAATTAATAATAGAATTTCTCTGCAGAACTCTAGAAATTTGTTAAGTTTGTAAACTGAATGTTCCTTTACCAGATATATTTCCTTGTGAAATTCTTGGAACAAATACAAACTTATAGAATCATAGAATTTTACAGCTCAGAAGCAAGCCATTCGGCCCAGCGTGCCTGTACCGGTTCCCAAAATGCTACCTAGATAGTCCCTTTCCCACCCCTATCTTCGTTGCCCTTTAACTTCATAACTTTCAAATATATATCCAGCTCTCCTTTGAAACCTCCACCACTCTCCCAGGCAGCGCAATCCAAATCCCAACAATTCTCTGAGTAAAGACGTTTCTCCTCATCTCACTCCGAGCTCTCTTGCTGACCATCTTGAATTGTGACCTGCCCAGTCACTAACTTACCAACTGGTGGAAACAGAATATTTTTCTGTACCCTGTCAAAATTGTTCATTATTTTGAACACCTCAATGAGATCACCTCTTAATCTTCTCTGCTCTAACTTCTATGATTTTTACTTTTGTTACTTTAATGCTCTTGGTTAAAATGAAAATCAAAATTCATAGGTATTTCTATTAAATAGGAGGGGACCTCCGGTGGCATAATATAGCAGGAAAACATGTACGAGATGGCTCCTGCTAGAGTACTGCACTTTTTGCCTCTTTTTCTCAGTATTAGAGGGTATTTTCTTCTGAAAACCCACATAATGCCATTAGGATCATGTATGATTGAAATGCTGAGAAACATCAGGGGAAAGAAGTTGGACAGCAGACGTTCATCGACCCACTCGGAGACCTCTCAGAGGTAGTCGACAGATAAAATGGTGGAGGCAGCCTCTGTGGCTCTGACCACTTCACAAACGGATGAGGTGCTCTCTGGCACCTTGACAAAGGAATTTAATAAACACTGGCTGATTGTGTCGGACAACCTCCGGAAATCAATGGAAGAGACCTTGGTTCCCATCCGAGCAGCTCTGAAGAAGATCAATGAAACTGTGAAAGGCAACGGAGCCATGATAAAAGATATGCAAGGGGCTCTTTCAAGCCATAGTGATCAGATTGCCTCACTGAATATGGAGGTGTCTTTGGTGGCCCAAGCGAACAAGCCATTGAAGGCCAAGGTGAATTGTCTAGAGAATTGGTCCAGGCGGCAAAACGTTTGAATTGTTGGGCTACCAGAGGGGAGGGAAGGCTCAACACCCACAGAGTACTTTGCAGAGATGATCGGTAAGATGGTGGTGGTGGGGGGGGGGGGGGAAGGGAAATTCATGTCCCCTCCTGAGTTGCGGAAGAGGTGGATTCCTTTGTCGAGAAATATGGGTTGAGTGCAGTGTGATTGAGTATTTGGGTCTTGTGGGCATGTTGAGTTGTTGCATAGTTGGGGTTCCATGTTTTTTCTTCATTTTCTTGTTCTTGGAGTTGAATCTTTGCAGTTTGGTTCAGATTTGGGGTTTAGTTCTATGTGGGGTGCTGTTTGGTTTGTTATGATAATATATACCTCCCTTTTCAGAGCGCAATGGTGAATGGCGTTTTAGTATATTATTTGTAAACATTTTTCTTAAATCTAGTTGGACGCCTCCCTGCTAACCTAAGAGTTAGCTAACGGTAGTGGTTTTGAAGGGTCAGCTGCAGCTCATTATAGTAGTTTTTAAATAATGAGCTTCGAGTTCTTGTCTTGTTTACATTTGTTAGAAGTAGATTTTAGTTGTTTGTAGTTGCCTTGCCTTCATTTGTTTTTGGGTGTGGTAGTATTCAAGGGCGATGGCATTGGGGGGGAGGGGTTGGGGTAGTTTGCTGAAGGGTACCTGCAAATTTTTCTTTGTTCAGTCTTTTGATTTGGTTTGGTGGCCATCTTGGGTGGGCCTGTTTGCTATACCTTTTAAATATCTTTGGGTAATCTCTCTTGGTGGGAATGATTGACTCCGGATTGAGGGGGGCGGTTGGGTGGGAGACCCTCAATTCGTTTGGGTCACCTAAAGCGCTAGGAGGTTGAATGGGCCAGTGAAAAGGTCGAGAGTATTTGCTCACCTTAAGAGTTTGAACTCTGATGTGGTGTTTTTGCAAGCCACTCACTTGTGGGTCAGAGAACAGACAAGGCTGCGGAAGGGGTGGGTAGGACAAGTCTTTCATTCGGGCTTTGATGGTAGGGCCAGCTGTGCGTTAATATTAATTAATAAAAGGGTTTTCTTTTCTGCCTCTAAGATCTTGGCTAACCCCAATGACAGCCATGTTATTGTCTGTCGTTCGCTGGTGGGCACCTCGGTGGTTATGTTTAATATCTACACCCCGAATTGGGACAATACAAATTTTATTAATAATCTGCCGACCTCCTTCCCGATTTAGATTTGCATGAAGTTATTTTGGGTAGGGGCAGCACGATGGCGCAGTGGGTTAGCCCTGCTGCCTCATGGCGCCAAGGTCCCAGGTTCGATCCCGGCTCTGTCCGTGTGGAGTTTGCACATTCTCCCCATGTTTGCGTGTGTTTCGCACCCACAACCCAAAGATGTGCAGGGTAGGTGGATTGGCCGTGCTAAATTGCCCCTTAATTGGAAAAAATGAATTGGGTACTCTAAATTTCAAAAAAAGAGCATACAAATTTGGAACTCTTCACAAATGGCAATTGATGCTCGATGGCTGTTAATATTAAACCTAAGATTTTTAAAATCCAAGGCCTTAAAGAACATGGGAGTTGGGGGAGCTGAGGCGAGGGTAGTGTACTGAGAATGTCACTGGATTAGTAATCCAGAAGTCCCAGGCTAATGCCCTGGAGACATAGGTTCAAATCTCAGCTGGTGGGATTTAAATTTAAATTCAATTAATAAATCTGGAATATATAGTCTCAGTAATAACAACTATCAAGATTGTTGGAAAAACCTGGCTCACTAAAGTCCTTCAGAGAAGGAAATCTGCCATCCTTCCGTGGTCTGGTCATAGAGTTTTACAGCACAGAAAGAGGCCCTTCGGCCCATCGCGTCTGTGCCAGCCATCAAGCATCTATGATAGATTATTGATTTATTGGTTCATTGATTTATTCATGGTTTTAGGTGCTAATTGAATGCATAGCTAAAGAGTAAAATTATTTAAAATGCCTTGACTGTGAAAATACAGTCATTGTTTCAGATAATGAATCACCTGTTGAACTCTTGTCTGTCTGTGGAAACTTAGACATTGTCTGTGGAAACTTAGACATTGTTTCAGTGAATGTTTTATATAATGAATAGACTATTGTATTTCAGGGCATTTAGCAATAAGAATGTATCAATTAATTAGTTACACCAAGGTCTATGGCCATCAGTGGCGTAAGAAACCTATTCTCATGGGGCTGCGCATGTAGACATTGAATTAACTTTGAGGGACACCAGTCAATCTTAAGTAAATGCCAATGTTTGATTAATAAATAATCAACTAAGTAACAGACATCTATTTGAACAAATCAGAAGGTCTCAGCTGAGAATTAGAGACCAATGAGAGTAAATGAGGGATTAGACCATAGATAAGGATTCCCTGAATGTAAGACCTTGTGGCCGAGATCTCATTCTTAAAATTCTGCCTTCCTGAATTCTTGAATCACCTATCCGTTTGTTTGTGTTTAAAGTATGGGCAATACGATAGCACAGTGGTTAGTATTGTTGCTTCATAGCGCCAAGGTCCCAGGTTCGATTCTCAATTTGGGTAACTGTCTGTGCGGATGTCTGCATGTTTTCCCGTGTCTGTGTGGGTTTCCTCCAGGTGTTCCGGTTTCCTCCCACAAGTAGTCATAAAAGGGCCGCTCCCGTTAGGGGCATTGCCCGAACATAATAAAGATCAACGGAAACTTTTAAAACATCAAATAAGAGTGCAATTAAAGGGGTCATTACAGCACCCCAACCCCTGTGGAACTAGGTGGACTGGCTACACTAATTGCCCCTTAATTGGAAAAAAAAGAATTGGGTACTTTAAATTTATTTTAAAAAAGATAATCACACAGGCTGAGGGATCTATTGATAATCATACAGGCCGGGGGATCCATCAATCATCAAGCAGAGTGAGGGATCCACCTATCATCACGCAGGCTGAGGGATCGATAGATCATTAATCAATCCCAATGTAAAGTCAGTTTTACAGGAGGAGGAAAGCCACTCGCTTCTGCTGCGGCGAACCAATCAGAGGCGTGCCCGGCGAGCCAATGACGGAGATGCGCTGAAGGCTGGGATCGCGGACTGAGCGAATCAGAAATAATCCGTCTAATCCCCCCTACCGGCGGGGTTCTCGCCGCCGGGGGAGCTGGAAGTCCCCGCTGGGCTCAGCACAGGGTGAGGCCGAGAGAGAGGGGCGGAGCCGGTCCCTGCTGCCCGGGGGGAGAGGAGGCCTCTCTGCAGCCGGCCTGCGCCAGGCCCGCCGCTCGGCGATGCGGGTGAAGGTGAAGCGCTGGAACGCCATTGCCACCTGGTTCTGGGTGGCGAACGATGAGAATTGTGGCATCTGCCGGACGGCCTTTAACGGCTGCTGCCCGGACTGTGAGTACCGGGGGCCGGGCGGGGAGGAGGAGGTTAGCCCGGCAGCCGGGCCCGGGGGGAGGTTAGGAATCCTCGGGCCCGAGTTAGGAGCCCCCGCCCAGGCCCTGCCCATTGGGGTCCGGCTGTTTGACTGAATGGCGCCTGTTGGGTGGGTGGAGAGAGGCCTCTCCGTCCCTGGCCTCCAGGCCTCTGTGACCTGAGGTGGCCAGACTGCTGCATTGGCCCCGCCGCCTGCTACGGTGAAAGAAAGTCTGGCACCAGGTCCTGGCTTCCGAGGGCAGTGAATGAGCCTCCTGGATGTGTTTGGCTTGAGCGGGTAATGGCCACTTTGTTCACATTGCACAGTTCATGGAACATTGTTTAAATCTTGGGGTATCTAAAATTTGAATAATGTCCAAATGCGTGAGTAAAATTTATTTTCTAATCTTTTGTTTTGTTGGATTTAAATAAGAGGAGTGATGGCCTGAAATCACATTTGTTTTTTTTGAATTCATCATTGGAAGTGGGCTTTGCTCCCTGGTCTAGCATTTATTGTCCATTCCTAGATGCCCTTTCAAGTGAGTGGTTGCTTAGAACATTTCTGATGGCATTTTGAGAATAAATCATATTGCTCTGGCCTGGGGTCATGTGTCGGCCAGACCAGGTATGGAGGGTAGATTTCCTTTCCTTGGAGGACATTAGTGAACCAGATGGTTTTTTTAAAGTCAGTTGTTTCATGGTTATCTTAGATCTCCAGAATTAGAGGAGCACAGATTTTTGGAGGCTAATGTGAGTTAGTGAGTGTAGGAGTGGCAGGCGAAGGGCATTTGGTGAGAGTTGACTGAATAATAATAATCTTTATCATTGTCACAAGTAGGGCTACATTAACACTGCAATGAAGTTACTGTGAAAATTCCCTTATCGTCACACCTGTTTGGGTACACTGAGGAAAAATTCAGAATGTCCAATTCACCTAGCAGCACGTCTTTCGTGACTTGTGGAAGGAAACCGGAGCACCCGGCGGAAACCCACGGGGAGAACATGCAGACTCCGCACAGACTGACCCAAGTCGGGAATCAAACCTGGGTCCCTGGCGCTGTGAAGCAACACTGCTAACCACTGTGCTACCATGCCGCCCATATATGAAAATGAACATGCTGGAATCTAATAAAGTTCTGTATCTAAATAGAACATTTGACCTAAGTCCATGTTGATTTAGCAGATGTTAGATTGCAAAACAGTGAATTTGGTTGGTTTTGTCATTAAAATTAGGCTTGAGATGCCACAGAGTTCTCGGAATGCTGTTAAGTTTTGAGACTTCAGCGCTTGCAAAAAAAAACAAAGAATGATTTTCATTTACATGTGATAAATTATTTTTGTGCTCATAGTTTTATTACCTTTCCTAAAAGTTGCAAGATTGTAGTTTGAACAGTGCACAGTATAAACGTGGATGCAAAAGACAATGACAGCAAGCTGAATTGCGAATTGCATATGGGTAGTTATAGCTGGGATTTCTTTCAATGCCATTCAAGCAGGTTTTCTGGTGGGTGATCATGCGCAGATATGTAAAGTCACTAAAATCCATTAATAACCCCAACTCATTAAATGAAAGCAGATTTCTTCTACTTACCTTTTTTTTGAAACTGAAGTTGGACTCAGACTAGTGGCACCAATTTTAACTTTTGAGTAGAAAACTTTTTTTTTCCAATTGACCTTTTTGGCTGAAGAAGCCAAACTAAAAAGTTTATTGCACCTTGTGTTCCAAATGTTGCTTTTCTGTTGTGAACCAATGATTTTCATTTTGTGTAAACAAGTACGTAAGAGAAGTTCCTGCTGGGAAATGTTGCACAGATTTGCTTACAGAGATGTGTTGTGTTTCAGGTAAAGTACCAGGAGATGACTGTCCACTGGTGTGGGGTCAATGCTCTCATTGTTTCCACATGCACTGTATCCTGAAATGGCTGAACTCCCAGCAGGTACAGCAGCATTGCCCCATGTGTCGACAGGAGTGGAAATTCAAGGAGTGATGAGCAACTGGACAAATTGAGTGATGAATCCAAAGGCTCAGAATAAGACTTTGTACTGACATTTTCTTTGGTTACTCATTGATGGTGCAAAAAACTTTAAACATGTTACCAAGGAGACTAATGCCGGTCAAACATATTGTTCTTTTGTAAGTATTACATAAAAAATAGTGTAAAACTAGAATAACTAATCCGCGTGAAATAGTTGAATATCAAATGAACAGCCAAATGCTAAACATAAAAATAAATAGCCAATGTGATTTCATGGACTACTGGTCAATTAAAACTTTTTCATAAACATCGCTATGTAGGTTTAAAAAAATTCTCAAATCATTAAAAAGACTGACAGTTACACCAATGGACGTCTATGGCTGCAATTTTGAAGATGTACAGTTTTTATTTGTACCTGTAGAAAGGAAGAAACCTGTTAGCTTTGGCAAAATATCTTGTAATGGAGAAACAACTCATTTTTCAAACCACAACTGACCATTTTTTGGATACGCTAAAATAAAGGATGGACTTCTTTAGAAGCTATAAAATTACTGAATTGTCATTGAATTTTACAACACAACGCGGCTATTCTTACTCTTTGACATGTTCCTTTCACTTTTCCTGGAGTCGGGCGCTGCAACAATGCACTTGGTGATGGCAGGCAATAAATTAAGCTGATTTGTCAGGTAGTTAAAGAGCACTTGTGAACGAATTACAATCTTTCCTGTGTCGTGCAGGATCCTGCTGTGTTCCTACCTGGGAATGTAAGAGTGGCTGTGTTACATGTGATTGAGAGTTAACTGAAAATGCCAGAAAATGGCAAAACTGCTGTTTGTCATCCAGCCTTGCCCTTGACTCTGGAATTCATTGAGATGGCAATCGCCATGAACCTCATCATGTCTCAGTTGCTCCCCTGCTGCCAATGGATGGTGGCTGCAGTGCTTTCCTGTCACCCTTGCTCCTTGAGGTTCAGCTGGGATTCTCACTGGTCGCTATGTGGAGGCTGCTGGCCTCCCAGTGGGCAGCGCTTCAAGACTAAGAACCAGGCACACTTGTACAGTAAACACTTCAACTTGTGTGGGTGATGGTCAGAACAGTTGCAAACTAACTATTAGATTAATTGCAGCACAATAACAAATCTCCCTCTCTTTAGCTCTCAAACTTTGCAACAAGGTTCAACCTCCATAAGTGTTTCTATTTATCTGTAGGGTCTTGATTATATTTGATTTGATCTCATTGCATTGAACTTTGTTAGTTACTTAGTTTTTGATTCTAGAGAAAATAGGTAAGCATTTTTTTACATGGTTTAATATGACAACTTGGAACTACCACCTGTGTGCATAGTTTCTAATAATGAATTGATTAATGCAATGAGAAGCAAATTGTTAGAATTAGATCAACATTGTTTGTGGCCAGGAGTTATTCAAAAAGTCATATTGACTTGTATCACATTTAAAGACCTATTTTGAATTTAGTCACATCCATATGCGACCGTTTAGCATTGTGTAAGATTTGAGCCCCTTCGCAGGCATTCCAGTGAATGTTTGTTGGAGCTCTGGATCGTTGGGGAACAGATCTGTCCACAGTTTGGTAATGTAGAAATTTGAGATTGAAATTTATTCCTGAAAATTGAGCTTTGCATTCTGTTGAATAATATACTTTTATAATGAAAATTATGAATCTGAATCATTTAATCCTGTTTAAATTGAGAAACTGAATATGGTAGAATTTTATTTAATTAGCACCTTGTGGAGTACGTGATCTTTTAACGACACAAGATCAAATCTGGAAAACAAAGTGTGAGTGCGTCCCAATTTGTTGACGTATCGAACTGCACTTAATTTTATTTTTCTCACCAGTTTTAGTACTGCCTCATTTGGAAACAATTTTTTAATTTGAATGTCTTTAAAGTTTTGATTGCATTTTAGGCTTTACTGCTGTCGCGATAGAACAATTACTGTATATATGGAATGCAACTCATCCCTGTCAATACATTTAATAATGATGTTTATTAGTGTCACAAGTAGGCTTACATTAAAACTGCAATTAAGTTACTGAAAATCCCCTAGTCTTTTGGGGTACACAGAGTATTCAGAATGTCCAATTCACCTAACAAGCACATCTTTGGGAATTGTGGGAGGAAATGGAGCACCTGGAGGAAACCCACGCAGACATGGGGAGAATGTGCCGACTCCGCATTGACAGTGACCCAAGCGGGAATCGAGCCTGGGTCCCTGGCGCTGACAAACAACAGTGCTAACCACTGTGTTACCGTGCCAACCCTTTTGCTGATACAAGCTGTACTGTTGGCACCAACGAAACACAAATTTTGAAATAATAGTGCACAGAACATATGGTTCAACGCAAGGCTGCCAGGATTCACTGGCAAGATTAATTTTGCTGGGTCAGATATTTGGCTAAATATAAATTCTCAATTATAGCAAAATGTTTCTGTTTACAATCTTTCTGTGCTTGTGCTTTTGCTTAATATCGTTTCTGCATCCACTGTATTAGGAATCTGATAGATTGGAAAATTAATAGTCTGTTAAAATATTTTGTTAATGCTGCGTTTGGCATTAATACATAGGAAATGTTTATATAATTGTTCCAAAAATTGAACAGAATGTATATGTTCAGCCATTTTGAATTTGGGGAATGGAAATATATCTTCTTTTGAGTTATACAAATTAGTGTTTGTGGCCAGCAGTTATTCAAATCCTTTATTAAAGAAAATACCAGAATTGCCTGCTAATAAAACAACTGACCAGGTTTCATTTTGCAGTCATGCAGGCTAGAGTATGGTATGTGAGTAGGCTTGCATTCTGCCAGGCGGCACTGTTACTTCACAGCACCAGGGTCCCAGGTTTGATTCCCGATTGGGTCACTGTCTGTGCAGAGTCTACACGTTCTCCCCATGTCTGCGTGGGTTTCCACCGGGTGCTTTGGATTCCTCCCACAAGTCCCGAAGGACGTGCTTGTTAGGTGAATTGGACATTCTGAGTTCTTTCTCTGTGTTTGAACAGGCGCCGGGGAGTGGCGACTAGGGGATTTTCACAGTAACTTCATTGCAGTGTTAATGTAAGCCGACTTGTGACAATAATAAATATTATTATAAGTATGTTTTCTACAGCTGAAACAGTGTTCCAAAAGTTGTATTGCTTGCCCAGTTCCCAAGTATCAGGGTTAGAACATCGGAGATGAACTTGGAGTATTTGCCTTTGTTGGTGAGGTCCATGTAGGAACCAATGTCTGGTAGAACAAAGAATGAGGTTCTGCAGAGGGAATTTTGAGGAACCCTTCATCCCACTACTAATTAAAACTCTTCATGTTCCTGTGTCCACTGCATTCTAGGGTAGAGAATGCCACAGATTCACGACCATTTCAGTTCTTGGATGGGTTAGATTTCCTGGCGGTGGAGGAGGAGAAAATGCAGGAGCTGGAGGCTTGGGCTGGGGAAAACCATGAAGTGCATCTGCCCAAGCCCGGAAGGATTCCCAGAGGAATTTTACAAAATGTTTGCGGCAGAACTGGGGTCTCGTCTGTTGGGGATGTTTAATGATTCGTTATCCTGGGGAGAGTTGCTGACCACATTGGCACAGGCCTCGAACTTTCTAATCCTGAAAAAGGATAAGGGGCGAGATTCTCCGACCCCCGCCAGGTCGGAGAATTTCCGGGGGCTGGCGTGAATCCCGCCCCCGCCGGTTGCCGAATTCTCGTCACCGGGGGCACGATTCTCCAGCACCCCCGCTATTCTGAGGCCTGGATGGGCCGAGCGGCCAGGCCAAAACGGCGGGTTCCCCCTGGCGCCGTCCACACCTGGTCGCTGCAGCCGTGGGCGGTGCATGAACGCTGGGGGGGGGGATCCTGCACCGGGCGTCACCTGGAATGTGGGGTGGCCCGCGATCGGTGCCCACCGATCGTCGGGCCGTCCTCTCTGAAGGAGGACCTCCTTCTTTCCGCGGTCCCGCAAGATCCATCCCCCATCTTTTTGTGGGGCGGATTTAGAGAGGACGGCAACCGCGGATGACGCCCGTTATGCGGCGCCGGCTGCGTCATCTATGCGGCGTTGCTTTTACGCGGGCGACAAAGCCTGGCGCGTGTAGATGACGCGGCCCCGATCCTGGCCCATTGTCAGGGCCTGAATCGGTCGGGACCGGGGCCGTTCCGCGCCGTCGTGAACCTCGACGCCGTTCACGACGGCGTGGCCACTTCGGCGTGGGAGTGGAGAATCCCGCCCCGGATATTCGGCGGGGGCGGGAATCGCGCCGCGCTGGTTGGCCGCCACCCCACCCCCACGATTCTCCGGCCCGGATGGGCCGAAGTCCCGCTGCTAGAATGCCTGTCCCGCCGGCGTAGATGAAACCACCTACCTTACCGGCGGGACAAGGCGGCGCGGACGGGCTCCGGGGTCATTGGGGGGGCGCGGGGTGATCTGGCCCCGGGGGGGTGCCCCCACGGTGGCCTGGCCCGTGATCGGGGCCCACCGATCCGCGGGCGGGCCTGTGCCGTGGGGGCACTCTTTTCCTTCCGCCTTCGCCATGGTCTCCACCATGGTGGAGGCGGAAGAGACTCCCTCCACAGCGCATGCGCAGGGATGCCGTGAGCGGCCGCTAACGCTCCCGCGCATGCGCCGCCCGGAGATGTCATTTCCGTGCCAGCTGGCAGGGCACCAAAGGCCTTTTCCACCAGCTGGCGGGGCGGAAATTCGTCCGGCGCGGGCCTAGCCCCTTAAGGTTGTGGCTCAGCCCCCCAAGATGCAGAGGATTCCGCACCTTTGGGGCGGCGCGATGCCCGACTGATTTGCGCCGTTTTGGGCGCCGGTCGGCGGACATCGCGCCGATACCGGAGAATTTCGCCCAAGGATCCAGAGTGTGGGTCTTATCAGCCCATATCTCTTGAATGCCAAAGTGAAATAATTCGCTAAGGTGCTGGAGGGTAAATTTGCGGGGTTGGAGGAATAGGTGGAAAAGCTGCAGCTCCCGGGAGGCAAATTGGTTTAGGTACTTAGTTGTGCGGAAGGAGCATGCTACATTTCCACAGTTGTCGCCTCCTCATTGGAAAAGGTAGTGTCTGAGGATGAGGTAGGGGAGGCTTTCAGATATTTATGGGCAATTGTTGGAAAGGGAGAAGGCCTCCGTGGAGGAGATAGGGGAAGTGGGAAGAAGAGTTAGGTAGTGCATTTGATGGGGAGGTATGGAGTGATGCCTTACATAGGATAAACTCTACATCCTCATGTGCGCAACTGAGCCTGGTTCAGTTTAAAGTAGTGCACAGAGCGCATATGACCAAGTCACGACTGGGTGTTTTATTTCCAGAGGTGGGGGATAGATGTGAGCGGGCCGGTGAACCCTACACAATGTTTTGGTCCTGTCTGAAATTGGGGAAGTTCTGGGAATCGTTCTCAATGTCAGAGATTCTAGGGGTGAGGGTGCCTTCGAACCAGTTGGTGGCGATATTTGGGGTATCCGATGTGCCAGGAGGGTAGAGAGGCTGATGTATTGGCCTTTGCCTCCTTGATAGTCCGGAGGAGGATTTTGCTAGGGTGGCAGGCTCCGGAGTCACCAATGGCGACGACGTGGGTGGGAGATCTGTCGGTGTTCTGAATATGGAGAAAATTAAGTACGAGGGTTGGAGGAGATGTTCTATTCACGACGGAGGCTGTTTATTTTCTTAAACAATTGGTAGTCGTCAGCAAATAGAGGCGGGATGGAGGTTTGTAAAAATAAAATGAGGCATAGAGGGTAGGATGGTGGGTTGTTTGTTACGAAAATTGTCTAAGGTTATGTATATTTTAAAATGGAAAATTTCCTGAATAAAATATTTTTAAAAAATAAAAGGGAAAATAACCAAATGGGAGCATTTGTCCCTTAAACAGGAGAAATTATCATGGGGAATGAGTAAATGACAGAGATGTTAATCAAATATTTTGTGTCTGCACAGTAGAAGACGTACATTGCATACCAGAAATAGAGGGCAGCTAAGGGACTAATAAAAAATGAAGAATTTAAAGTAATTAGCATTGGCAGGTAAAAGGGGACTTAAAACCAACAATTTTCCATGACCTGACAGCCAAGATAGTGGATACGCTGAATATGCTTTTCTAAAATGGCCTAGATTCTAGAAGGGTCTCGCCTGATTAGATATGAGAAAATGTGACACTGCTATTCAAGAAATGAGAGAGAGAAAACAGGGAGCCATTGCCTTGCTAGCCTGACATCAGTTGGTGGGAAAATGCTAGAATATTATTAGTGAAGTCTTAATGCTCTCAGACAATCATACTGTGATTAAAGCGAGTCAACATGATTTTAGGAAGGGAGTATTGTGTTTGACAAATTTATTAAGAGTTTTTTGAGGATGAGACTAATAGGATAGATGAAGGGGAACCAAGTAGATGTAGTATACTTAGATTTTCAAAAGGCATTTGATAAGGTGCCACACAAAAAGTTAAAAACGCAATAGAAGGGCTCACAAAAGCTGAGGAGTAATATATTAGTATTGTTGGAGGATTGGTTCATCGACCAGATCAGAGAGGAGAGATGAATGGGGGTTTAAATTCGCAGGTTGTAACTAGTAGAGTACCACAACAATCATTTGGAAGGGGCTTAACAAAAGTTGATACTGAAAGGTTGTTCCTCCTGGTTAGGGAATCTAAAACTGGGAGCACAGTCTCAGGATATAGGGTTAATCATTTAGAACTGAGATACAGAGAAATGTCATCACTTAGAGGGTGATGGATACTCTGCAATGTGGAGATGCCGGCGTTGGACTGGGGTGAGCACAGTAAGAAGTCTTACAACACCAGGTTAAAGTCCGACAGGTTTGTTTCAAACACTAGCTTTCGGAGCACTGCTCCTTCCTCAGGTGAATGAAGAGGTATGTTCCAGAAACATATATATAGACAAATTCAAAGATGCCAGACAATGCTTAGAATGCGAGCATTTGCAGGTAATGATGTCTGTACAGATCCAGAGATAGGGGTAACCCCAGGTTAAAGAGGTGTGAATTGTCTCAAGCCAGGACAGTTGGTAGGATTTCGCAAGCCCAGGCCAGATGGTGGGGGATGAATGTAATGCGGCATGAATCCCAGTCCCAGTTGAGGCCACACTCGTGTGCGGAACTTGTGGATACTCTGTAGTTGAACATATTCAAGACTTGGATATCGTTTTTGTGTCTCAAGGAAGTAAGGGGATATGAGGAGCAGATGGGAAAGTGGAGTTGAAGCAGAAGGTAAACCACTCAATATGATATTGTTCCATGATATGTTTTATAAAGAAAAAAGAACTTCCAAAATGAACCTGTTGCCCTACAACCTCATTTTGTACTTTATTCTTTTAGAGACAATTTCCAACCCAAATATTGGATCCCTATTAACATTGGGGGGGGGGGGGGGGGAGCAAAAAGGATTTAACTGCACCTATTTTGCTTCAGAAAGCTTATAGCACGAAGGTTAATAGTGAAACAAATATGCCATTTTATTCGCACTGTCAATGAGCTGTAGAACCCTTTTTCCAGTTTAATAATGCATTTGTTAGAAGTACACCAAAAAATTATACGCTGCAAATAAATTATTGAATATCATGGAATACAGTGAGCAAGTTATACATACATAGTTTGAATAAAGTATGTTACAGCACTGTCACTTCTAGTTTACAGTAACTACTTGGGAGTAGTACACATTGTGCCTTAAATGCATAACTTGACGTTTAGAGGGTTTGAATTGTAGGGTAAAATGTACTTTACTGTAGATAAAGTACTACTGAAGCCAATTTTGAGAATTACTTGTTACAACATATACTTACCTCAAGTGTATTTACGAAGGGAAAATTGCTATTTTCCTCCCTTTTCATACCTGTGTATTTGACAATAAAAAAAATAGTTGGGTATGTTGCTGTTGCAATACAGGGTGCAACCATTTTGGCCTCAAGCCTATTTAAAATTCTCAGCCTGTATGCCCTTGTACAAAATGGGAAATAATGGCCCAGACTTTGTAGTCAGGTGAAGGATCAATGCTGACAAAAGTTTCTGGATTTTGAGCGTGGGCTATCGGACACCCGATTCAGCACACCACCTTCTACTGGGACCTGTGAGGGGGGCAAGAAACAGGGTGGTGCTGCTCTCCATTGTATTGCAGAATCCTCACCAACATGCAGAGCCTAAACCAGGGAGTACAAAATTAGATGTAAATCATGTTCGGAGAGTGAAAAAAAATAGGAAAGACAGGTGGGATAAGAAAGAGACACGAGAGGCAGAAAATGTATAAACTATTTAAAACTTCCAACCTGAATTAACTTCTGAAAGAGTGAGTCTCCTCACTTTTAAAATGAGCAGAAATCAAAACTTCTCACACCAATAAAAAGATCACCCACTCCTGAATGTGCAAACCCTAAGGAGCAGCGCTCCGAAAGCTAGTGACATCAAAACAAACCTGTTGGACTTTAACCTGGTGTTGTAAAACTTCTAACTTTTCTTTGCCATTGTTAGTGGCCAAGTACTAGAAGTTCATGCCAAGGCATTGATTGCAGTGGCAAGCCTATTGACATGCACTACAGCACACCCTGTGGAGTGTCAGTGTATCTATGACAACAACTTAACTGCATATGCGGATGCCCGAGCTGTTGCCTGATATATTCTGTTATAACTGAACACTGTTAGCCTCATTATTATTATCTATGCAAATTCCAGGCCAACTGTCCTGGGGAAAGGGAGGAACAGCCACCTCAAACCATCTTGTACACAGTATTTCATTGGAGGAGCAATCTGTACAGAGAGTGCACTCTCAGTCAGTGCTTTTCCTTTTAAATTATTCTTTTTTTTCTATATTTCGAGTACCCAATTCATTTTTTCCAATTAATGGGCAATTTAGCATGTTCAATCCACCTACCCTGCACATCTTTGGGGTTGTGGGAGCGAAGCCCACGCAAACACGGGGAGAATGTGCAAACTCCACACGGACAGTGACCCAGAGCCAGGATCGAACCTGGGACCTCGGTGCCATGAGACTACAGTGCTACTACTGCACCACCGTGCTGCCCCTCTTTTCAGTTATTCTTTTCCTATAATGAAAACAAACTTATAAATGTGATTGGAAATAACCTATTAGCACTGTGCTTATGATGTTTTGGCTAGAAATCGGTGGGGATAAATGTTCACCTGGGTCAGTTTCGGGTCCCAGATTCTGTGCTGCACAATTGTTGATCACAGTGCTTGTGGCATCTTTCTCTTTGTTCCACAAAAATAGTTTTTTTTAAAATCGGCACTCACTTTTAATTGGTGCCACAGGGCTGTTAAAGAATCCCGAGAGAAGCATATTGAAGGGGCCTAACACCTGCTTCAGATATCAACTGAATATCATTGGACAGCCAATAAAAGGAAAATTTGCAAATGGTACAAATGAAACAAAATGCGAAAAAGTCAACAGCCTTGGGCCAGACAAATCATATTTTCCAGAACTGGAAGTTGAGCAATTGAAATCACAAAAAAAAACTCAGATAGAACAATAAATACAGAAAAAGCTAGCACCACAGAGCAGGGCCAAATCCCAATACATGTGTTCCCCCCAATAAAACCAGTGCACTTAGTTCCCGAATTTGAATCTATTATTCCCTCTTACAACCAGTGACAGATAAATCCAACAGCACTAGTACCTCCATGTTATAAAGAAAATGACAGATATAACCGAGGTCCAAAGCTCAGAGAGTTAATGTATAGACAAGTGGGCAGCAGAGTACCCAAGAGAAAGATAATATCCTCTTCTTAAAATGTGTGCTGAGCTGGGGGCAGCACGGTGGCACAGTGGTTAGCATTACTGCCTCACGGCGCCGGAGTCGCAGGTTCGATCCCGGCTCTGGGTTACTGTCCGTGTGGAGTTTGCACATTCTCCCCGTGATTGTGTGGGTTTCGCCCCCGCAACCCAAAGATGTGCAGGCTAGGTGGATTGGCCACGCTAAATTGTCCCTTAATTGGAAAAAATGAATTGGGAACTCTAAATTTATTACAACAACAAAAAATGTGTGCTGAGCTTAAGACATTGTAATAGGATAAAAACAACAATAGTGGAAAGGAAAGTTAAAATGATGAGCCAAAGGGAGTTCAGGGTCACATTCCCAATTAAACTGATGGTGTTCAGCAAAGCATTTAAACCACCTGAATGTTCAGAAGATTGCACTGTGAGCAGCAAATAAAACAAAGGAAGTACATGAAAACAGATACTCTCACATGAAAGTGACCTGGCACAGACGGTGGAGTCATCAGAGCAAATGTAACAGAAAGGGGGAGATAGGAACAAATCTTTGTAGGAAACCTGGTGGGTAGAAGCTTACTCTTAAGTATAGTTGTTGGAGTGTTTGTAATAGATGTCTATGGAAAGTCTAAGAGACGAGGAGTGCGAGAGATTCAGAGAAAAGACGAGCCAGAGCGAGCCCGCCATAAAAGTGAGGTGGAAATTGTAAGCAGTGCGATATGTATGATAACAGCAAAAGCAGGAAGCAGCACCACACAGTCATAATTATAAAGTAAGAGGCCAGAGTTAAGCATACGCCAGACTGTTCAACATACCCTTACAAAGAGAGGCAGAACTGGGCTCATCATGGGGCAGCTTTTAATCAGAGGAAGTGAGTGGAATTAAAGAAAAGTTGTTCAAACTAGGAACTAGTTCAGCTGCAGGTGGAGCTTTGACGCTGTTCAAAGAAGAAGGGGAGGGTGTGGAGAAGGTGCTTGCAATGGGGGGATTTTCAATCCAGATTACCTGGTGAAAATTGGAAGTCAGTAGTTAAGATTGCTCACAAGACTTACTTATCAAGATCCTACTCACTGCTCAGAGGTTTCAATTTTAATCTCTTCAGCAGGCTACAATGACAGGATGCCTTTTTTTTTAAAATGGTGTAATTACAACCTGATTGCTATTTTAACAAGATGTCTGATTAGGGAAGCCACTGGGACTTTCTAGTCAGGCCAATGCACTGGGAAGAGAAATGGGAACAAAGAAGGCTGAAAAGAAAAGTTATTTTACTTTTTCTAAACTTGTTGTCCATCCTGTAGGAGGAGGAATGCTACTCTTGCCCAACAAAGGAGAGTTAAGGTGCCCCTGGCCTGTGTGAAGCCCCCACCACTTACCCGAGTACAAGGACCATTCCCTTGATCCAGAGCAGCAGAACTCTTCTGCCCATAATTATGTTCCCATCTGCCAGCCAGTTGTCATTTGGGGTTAATTCTGTATCCACTTGCAAATAATTTTTAATACATCATACCAAGCTCCCTATTTATATATAAAATTCCAACTATACGCTTCCATGTAAGGAAAGACATAAATGGAAACTCACTGACTACTATTAGGAAGTGATGAGTTGGTTTAACAATTATAGCTGAACTGAATTAAGACACCATTTTATTTGTATTTAAAAGGGACAAATCAGTTTGCTTAAATTGGCTGATTGATAAAAGTTGAATAATGAATAAAAATATTTAGACTGCTTTCAGAGATGCACATTATTCAATTGGTATGTTTGAACAATTTCAATACATTAAATATATGTTCTGCTGAAGGAACCAGGCAGTAATTTATAATACTGCAGCTTAGATTATAGTTAACTAACACTTTGATAAATACTTAAGAGCATTATTCACAATATTTTCTTGGTTCAAGCATATCTGACATGCCAGGTATCACTAAAAATACCGTAAGTATTTAAAATATTTAATGGCTGTTTCATACAAAGAAAATGTACTTATGTAGTGTTTTCAGTCCACGCAAACCTGTAGCGATTTAAAAAAAAAAGCTAACACTTTAAATATATATTGTCTATATATATATATAAAAATACAAAAGTTACAGTTAATAATGAAACAACAGATGGCAGTATAGTTATCTGGCAATAAGTTATACTATTAACCCAAATACTAAGGTGCCTTTCACTTGTTTTGCTAACAAAGAAGATAAGATACAATACCTCACTGGTACTAGGCAAACATGCAAGCACTGGCAGATGTCAACATGTTTATCATTGTGACTGTAGCATGTTTTGGCATGTCCACAAAGTTTTGTGATATTCATCATTTTAAACATGGACTGTACACAATATAGAATTTTCTGGAATTGCCTTTTAAATGGACATTAAAAGGCTGCGGTGGTGGCCGCCAAGAGTCAGGTAACTTGCGATTTCTGTACAGTCTCAGTATTTCATAGATTTCATAGAATTTACAGTGCAGAAGGAGACCATTCGGCCCATCAAGTCTGCACCGGCTCTTTGAAAGAGCACCCTACCCAAGCCCACATGTCCACCCTATCCCCATAACCCAATAACCCCACCCAACACTAAGGGCAATTTTGAACACTGAGGGCAATTTAGCATGGCCAATCCACCTAGCCTGCACATCTTTGGACTGTGGGAGGAAACCGGAGCACCCGGAGGAAACCCACGCACACACGGGGAGAACGTGCAGACCTCCGCACAGACAGTGAACCAAGCCGGATATCGAATCTGGGACCCTGGAGCTGTGAAGCTAACCTAAAATTCCTAATTGAATGGCCATGATTGGGGTTCCTCCCTTGCATGGACACGTTAAGATAAATCTGTTTGTGGAATTCACATCTCCTATTGTTTGTGGATTTATCTAAAACTCCAAATCCATGGGACTCAAAAAAGGCGCCCCAATCTCAGATGAGCCGGCCTTGACGACGTCTTTAGGTGCCCACTCCCCCAAAATTCTAAGTGTGGGAGAATTCCGTGAGAATCTCCCCAAGCTCCAAGAAACGACTAAGTGTAGGAGAATCGTAATGGGAATTCCCACCGGTTTTCCTGACCAGAAATACACAATCGATTTTGGGGAAAATTCCGTCCAGTCTTCAAGCTCAAAACTTCAGAAGTTCAATATTGTGTAAGATTTTCAGGGTGAATGAGTGAATAAATAAATAAATAAATACATAATCCTCTTTATTTAAACCCACAGAAAGCTTATTTTTTTTCAATTTGATCGTACACTTGGAGGTAAGGAACATCCACACCTTCTCTTCCAAAAGCACATGGATTGCAGACGATAAGAGAAGGGAACAGCACTTTCAGTTCTCAAACCTGACAATAAGAATTCTATAATCTTTCCCAAACTCAAAGATATCTCAAAGTAATTTACACAGTAGGAAAAAAATCATAGCGTTACTTCAGAATTTTTATTCCTTCCTGGGCTGTGGGCCTCCCTGGCAAGGCCAACATTTGTTGCCTACCCCTAATGTCCTTTGAGACTGCAGCCCACCTGGTAAGTGCAATAGAAGATTCTATGCAACCTTTTTGCAGAAAAAATCTTTCCATAAAGTTAATCATTGTCATAGAAATTCATTGCAAATATCCCCACCATGATTTACTTGTTTTTACAATACTGAATTATTTCAAATTATTTGCGAAGACTTAACATTCGAGGAGCTTAATGGAAACAATTCTTTTATTCACCGCCTAGCAAATCATTACATAAGCGGTACGTTTTATTTTTGTTCTACCCAATAAGAGTAAAGACATATTTATATTTCTCTCCTCTCTATTTCTCTCTCCTTTCAAGCTACAATTGTGTCAACTGGTGGGCATGGGGAGATGGGAGGGGGCATGCAGGGGAAACACATCTGAAAATATATACTAGACTGTTGACTTTTACATGAAATAAAAACATAAATGAATTTCCAGAAGTCTGCATGAAAAATTAACACGAGCCTATGTTTGAAAACATATCAACGGGAATTTCCTTTTCCACTCAGCCTATGTCTTAAGAGTGAGGAAAAGTTCACCCACCAATTAAACTCTTCAGTTTGTCTTGTGCATAATCCTTAGACATGTACCCTAGAGTGGTGCTTGTTCAATCCAGACAATTTTCTTTTGCTCATCCTTTATTGCTGCTTTTACTAAGTTGACGAGTGAGTCGAGATCACTCCAGCCGTTGGCAACACTGTTGTACAGGCAAGGCAATGTGTCCAGGTAAGCCTCCTCCCTTCGCGAACACTCCAATAGCAAATCCTCTGTCACTCCATATTTCTGCAAGATTTTTCTAAACAAATCCCAAATACATTAATGTGTCTTCTGCCACAAAAGCACAGGATCTTGAAATGAGGAAAGTGCATCAAAACCCAAAATTTTAGTTACACCGACAAAATGCATTTTCTTGCTGAGAAAATAATGGTGGCAATTCCAATTAAAGATCTGCACAGCAGAGGCAGCACAGTGGTGCTGTGGTTAGCACTGCTGCCTCAAGGCACAAAGGACCCAGGTTCAATCCTGACCCCTGGTCATTGACCGTGTGGAGTTTTCACATTATCCCCGTGTCTGCGTGGGTTTCACCCCCATAACTCAGAGAGGTGCAGGTTAGGTGGCTTGGCCATGCTAAATTGCCTCTTAATTGGAAAAAAAATAATTGGGTACTCTAAATTTATTTTTAAAACAAAAATAAATAAATAAATCTACTCAACACTAATCCCAAGTCTCTGACCCATGTCTTGGCATTTGTTCCTCATCTACTTCCATTGCTAAATGTCTTGGGATTCTCTTTACATTAAAGACACTAAATTAATATGTAATTACCCTCGGACAGTGGTCAGGGACAGAGTGGTGTGACTGCAAGGGAGGCAGGTAGGGGGATCCTGAGTTTAGGAGTTGAGGAGCCTCAGCCCTTGACCTTTTCCAACAGGTATGAGGTACTTGCTCCCTGTGTGGATGAGAAAGGGCTGTAGGGAGGATGTGTTGACTGACCACTGCACCGTGGTACAGGAAGCCATACAAGAGGGGGGAGCAAAAAGACAAGTGGTAGTTGTAGGGGATTCTATAATTAGGGGGATTGATGGCATCCTTTGTAAGCCAGATCGAGAGTCCCGCATGGTATGTTGCCTGCCTGGTGCCAGGGTGAGGGACATCTCTGATCGGCTTGAAAGGATTTTGGAGAGGGAGGGGGAGGATCCAGTTGTTGTGGTCCACGTTGGGACTAACAACATAGGTAAGACTAGGAAAGAGGACCTGTTTGGGGATTATCAAACACTAGGGACTAAATTAAAGAACAGGTCCTCCAGGGTTATAATCTCTGGATTACTACCCGAGCCACGTGCCAATTGGCATAGGGTTGAGAAAATTAGAGAAGTTAACACGTGTCTAAAGGAGTGGTGCGGGAAAGAGGGATTCCACTTCATGGGGCATTGGCATCAGTACTGGGCAGGAGGGACCTGTACCGTTGGGACGGTCTTCACCTGAACCATTCTGGGACCAGTGTTCTAGCGAATAGGATAAATAGGTTGGTCACAAGGACTTTAAACTAGCAAGTTGGGGGGAAGGGAAATGTAAAGCTATGGACAGTATAATGGTTAATGGAGATCAAGGCAGCAGGTTACGTGACAGGTTATTATGTAGAGATATGGGTTCAAAGACAAGGAAAATTAGGAGAAAGGGTAAGAGGAAAAATAAATTGCGAAAAGTTACTGATCAAGGTGTTAGGATTCATAACAAAGAAATAAAAAACAGCATAAGTGTACTTTACCTGAATGCTCGTAGTATACGAAATAAGGTAAATGAGTTGATGGCGCAAATCATCGTGAATGACTATGATTTAGTGGCCATTACTGAAACATGGTTAAAAGATGGTCACGACTGGGAGTTAAATATCCAAGGGTATCAGACTATACGAAAGGATAGAATGGACGGTAAGGGCGGTGGTGTAGCTTTGTTGTTTAAGGATGGGAACCGGGCAATAGTAAGGGATGATATTGGTGCTATGGAGGACAAGGTTGAATCAATTTGGGTGGAAATCAGGAATAGTAAGGCGAAAAGGTCACTGATAGGAGTAGTCTATAGGCCACCAAATAGTAACAGGATGGTAGGGCAGGCAATAAGCAAAGAAATAACGGATGCATGTAGAAATGGTACAGCGGTTATCATGGGAGATTTTAATCTGCATAATCGATTGGTTTAACCAGGTTGGTAAAGGCAACCTTGAGGAGGAGTTTATAGAATGTGCCCGGGATAATTTCCTGGAACAGTATGTAATGGAACCTACAAGGGAACAAGCGGTCCTAGATCTGGTCCTGTGTAATGAGGCAGGATTGATTAATGATCTCATAGTGCGGGATCCTCTTGGAAGGAGCGACCACAATATGGTGGAATTTAAAATACAGTTGGAGGATGACAAGGTAAAATCAAACACTAGTGTTTTGTGCTTAAACAAAGGCGATTACAATGGGATGAGAGAAGAACTAGCTAAGGTAGACTGGGAGCAAAGACTTCATGGTGAAGCAGTTGAGGAACAGTGGAGAACCTTCCGAGCGATCTTTCACAGTGTTCAGGAAAGGTTCATACCGACAAAAAAGAAAGATGGTAGAAAGGGGAAAAATCGACCGTGGATATCTAAGGAGGTGAGGGAGAGTATCAAATTGAAGGAAAAAACATACAAAGTGGCAAAGATTAGTGGGAGACTAGAGGACTGGGAAGTCTTTAGGGGACAACAGAAAGCTACTAAAAAAGCCATAAAGAAGAGTAAGGTAGACTATGAAAGTAAACTGGCTCAGAACATAAAAGCAGATAGTAAAGGCTTCTACAAATATACAAGACAAAAAAGAGTGGCTAAGGTAAATATTGGTCTGTTGGAAGATGAGAAGGGAGATTTAATAATAGGAGACGGGAAAATGGCTGAGGAGCTGAACAGGTTTTTTGGGTCAGTCTTCACAGTGGAGGACACAAATAACATGCCAGTGACTGATGGAAATAAAGATATGATAGGTGAGGACATTGAGATGATTGTAATCACTAAGGAGGCAGTATTGGGCAAGCTAATGGGGCTAAAGGTAGACAAGTCTCCTGGCCCTGTTGGGCTGCATCCCAGAGTGTTTAAAGAGATGGCTAGGGAAATTGTAAACCCACTAGTGATAATTTATCAAAATTCACTAGACTCTGGGGTGGTCCCAGAGGATTGGAAAGTAGCAAACGTGACACCACTGTTTCAAAAAAGAGGTCGGCAGAAAGCGGGTAATTATAGGCCGGTAAGCTTAACTTCGGTTGTAGGGAAAATGCTGGAATCTATCATTAAGGAGGAAATAGCGGGGCACCTGGAGGGAAATTGTCCCATTGGGCAGACGCAGCATGGGTTCACAAAGGGTAGGTCGTGTCTGACTAATTTGGTAGAATTTTTTGAGGACGTTACCAGTGCAGTAGATAACGGGGAGCCAATGGATGTGGTATATCTGGATTTCCAGAAAGCTTTTGACAAGGTGCCACACAAAAGGTTGCTGCATAAACTAAAGTTGCATGGCATTGAGGGTAAAGTGGTAGCATGGGTAGAGGATTGGTTAACTAACAGAAAGCAGAGAGTGGGGATAAATGGGTGTTTCTCTGGTTGGCAACCTATAATTAGTGGGGTCCCTCAAGGATCAGTGTTGGGCCCGCAGTTGTTCACAATTTACATAGACGATTTGGAGTTGGGGACCAAGTGCAATGTGTCAAAGTTTGCAGACGACACTAAGATGAGTGGTAAAGCAAAAAGTGCAGAGGATACCGGAAGTCTGCAGAAGGATTTGGATAGGTTAGGTGAATGGGCTAGGGTCTGGCAGATGGAATTCAATGTTGCCAAGTGTGAGGCTATCCATTTTGGGAGGAATAACAGCAGAATGGATTATTATTTAAATGGTAAGATGTTAAAACATGCTGCTGTGCAGAGGGACCTGAGTGTGCTGGTGCACGTGTCGCAAAAAGTTGGTGTGCAGGTGCAACAGGTGATTAAGAAGGCTAATTGAGTTTTGTCTTTCATTGCTAGAGGGATGGAGTTCAAGACTAGGGAGGTTATGCTGCAATTGTATAGGGTGTTGGTGAGGCCGCATCTGGAGTATTGTGTTCAGTTTTGGTCTCCTTACTTGAGAAAGGACATATTGGCACTGGAGGGAGTGCAGAGGAGATTCACTAGGTTGATCCCAGAGTTGAGGGAATTAGATTATGACGAGAGGTTGAGTAGACTGGGACTGTACTCATTGGAGTTTAGAAGGATGCGGGGGGATCTTATTGAAACATATAAAATTATGAAGGGAATAGATAGGATAGATGCGGGCAGGTTGTTTCCACTGGTCGGGGAAAGCAGAACTAGGGGGCATAGCCTCAAAATAAGGGGAAGTAGATTTAGGACGGAGTGTAGGAGGAACGTCTTTACCCAAAGGGTTGTGAATCTCTGGAATTCCTTGCCCAGTGAAGCAGTTGAGGCTCCTTCTTTAACCGTTTTTAAGAAAAAGATAGATGCCTTTCTAAAGAATAAAGGGATTCGGGGATATGGTGTACGGGCCGGACGGAGAGTGGAGCTGTGTCCACAAAGATCAGCCATGATCTCATTAAATGGCGGAGCAGGCTCGAGGGGCCAGATGGCCTACTCCTGTTCCTAGTTCTTATGTTCTTATGTTTTTATGACACGGGGAGAATGTGCAAACTCCACAAGGATAATGACCCAGGACCGGGATTTGAGTAGATTTATAATGGTGGAGAGCGAAATGCTGCCAATGTAGATTAGCAAGGACAGATGTTATGGATAATATGGATGAATAGAACTCAATACAGGACAAGACACGAGTAGCTGAACTTTGGACAAGTTGGAGCTTATGGAGTGGACAAAACGCTTGCACAGCAGAACTAGCTTTTCTGCTAATTAACCTGTTCCAGCATAATTCTAACACTTGATATCCAACTGACAATGTGGACATTATATTTTTCATACATTGCTAAGTTACCAAAATCAAAAGACATGCACACAAATTGCCAATGTGTAAATAAGCTTGCCTATACAAATTTTAGGCCGGTACAGTGGTTAGCACTGCTGCCTCACAGTGCCACGAACCCGGGATCAAATCCCAGCTTGGATGACTGTGCCAAGTTTGCACATTCTCCCTGTGTCTGCATGGGTTTCCTTTGGGTTTCCTCCACAGTCCAAAGATGTGCAGGTTAGGTGGACTGGCCACGCCAAATTGTCCAAAGGCCAGGTGGGGTCATGGGGTTACAAGTGGGCCTGGGTGGAGTGCTCTTTCAGAGGATCGGTGTGGACTCAATGGGCCAAATTGCCTCCTGCACTGTAGAGATTCTTTGATTCTATTCTCTGATTCTAAATTTTGCTTCTGTTATTTACAGCAGGCCTGTTAAATTCTTTAAAGTAGACGGTGAATAGGAACTTTAGGGATTTAGCAACAGGAATGCAAGAGGTTGCAAATAAACAAGGATAAATAAAGAATAAAAGATCTCACATCTATTCTACCCATATGCTTCCAGTGCCATTTCAAAAAGAAATGGCATGCACAAAGTGGCAGTGTCGTTGTGCATATAGACACAGGAAATGATACTTGCTCACAAACTACTACTTCATACTTTGTAGTTATAGAACCACAGATGACGGTCGAGCCACAGATGATGATGGTTGAAGGAAATCTTTAAGCCGTAAAAACATGCAACTACCAGCAACACTTAATCTAGTAGATCATGATGTTGGTCCAATTTGTGAGAAGCATACAGAAAGGTAGTTCACAAAGAAAACTGGGGAAATTTGCATTAGGAGGCTCTCTGCTTTAGTGCTGCATTTTTGTGATCTAAACAGTGATGTAAAAACACTTCTCAGCAAAGATTTATTGGCACCAAGGGTGCTTTGACGCATCAGTGTACTGAGTGGATTGAAACTGAAAAAGGTTTTCAGCTCAAGTGTTCTGAATTTCTTGGTTCCTTTGGGTACATTGCTGATGAATGAAGTGTGAAAGGAAATATCAATTACTTGTGAAAATGTTCATTGAGGATGAATATAAGAACTTTTACATCAGCACTTGACCAATTCATGTTGCAGGAGAGCAATTTTCTCCCATTTACACTGCTGACATCGGCCTTCATAAACTGCCGAAAAGTAGATCCACATTCCCCTTGACAATAAGGAAACCATTAGCGATTCAAAAACGGAATCTGTGCACTCATGCTGCTTTCCCACTATCTGAATTAATCAAAAACTAATTAGAAAATGCCTTACAGCTTCTGCATATGCAGGTTGCATCCAAATGCCCTATTTTGCATTGAGCCAAATGTAAATGAATAGATTATGAAAACTTTCCTACAGTATAAATTTGCATACATCTAAATTGTATACAGTTTAGTTGGCCATATATGGAATTTCTTAATATTGCATACATATAAAGAACTGCTAACTGAAGCAAGTATATCATGGGCATGATTCTACCCCAGCCATTGCACCTGGCGCACCTCCCACTATTCCCCGAGAATAGTGGGGTTTGCTCCGGGCACCGAACGGAATGTGTTGCTCCTGGCCTGCAGCACTCAATGCGATCTGGTTCACACCCAGATTTGTATATTTAAATGAATCTTTTAAATATGCTCAGCCCATTCTCAGCCGGTGTTTCCCAGCTCCTGGGATTCACTAACCACCCCCGCCCCCCCAAAAAAAAGAATTCGGAAACCAGTCTTGATAGCCACGTCGGGGGCTTGAAGGCCATTGGCGCCCCAGGATGGTCAGGGACAGGGCAGGGCAATGCTTTACCACTGCCCCAGGCATTGCCAAAGTGTCGGTGCCAGGAGCAGTGCCAAGGGGCAGGAACTGAGAGGGATCATGGCCATGAAAGGGGTCGATTGATGGGGAAGTCATGAAGGGGGGGCCTGAAGGGGCTGCATGTAGCGGGGATGCTGAAAGGTGGGGGGGGGGGGGGGCAGGAAAGGAGGTGTGTATGAAAGTGGGTGCTCTCAGCTACCTATAGCAGGGGATTGCTCACTTGTGGGGGTCCCGATGCCCTGATCCTAGTGAGGACTGATGGTTGGAAGGGAGCCTGTATGGTGTGTGGTGCGGGGGCGGGTGATCTGGGCATTTAGTGAGAGGGGGTGAGGTTGCCCCTCCGGGGTGAAGGGTTGGGGGATGTTGCCTATCTCTGCGTGGTAGGGGCACTGGAATGTCCATGGTTGGGGGATGGGGGGCATCAACTTAACTTTGAGATTGGAGTGCCCCTTTGATCTCGGGTGATCCAGTCTTGCCACTAAAAGTTTGTGTGGATTGTGATGGGTATTGCATCGGAACAACCTGCGGGATTCTCACTGGTTTTCCTGCCTGCAACGACACCAGTCATATTTTGGGGGAGAATCGCCCTCCATTATTTCAATATATAGGGCACTTCCTAAATCAGTTTGATTCTCATTAATATAACAGCATGTGGACAAACTTGTGTGTGTTGATGTTGTAGTAAAGTCAGGCTACTGAAGTTGCTATCTTTCCCAGTAAACTAGACTACTTGCATGTCAGAGGACAACCCACTTTGCATTTATACGGCCAGGCTGAAATCCTCTGTTCTGCTCATGTTACATGTTGCATGTTACATGTTACATATCCCTAATAGCATCAAGGCTATTGTTCAGTTTATTGCCAGCTTTGAAAATGTCACTGAGGGAAAACTGAATCTAAATATGCAATCATTGTTGCAATCCAGGCACTTATAACACTTGGAAGACAATGTGAACAGCAAACAAAATATGTACCAGGAGTAAAGAATGAACTCTGTTATTCCATTAATCAATGCAATACAGGTTGACTTACTTAATTTTCTTAATGTTTTTCTCACAGAGACGGATGACAATGACAATTGGATAGATCTCCACCTTATGTAACCGCTTCACACAATCTAGACCAAGTTCCAATAGGCAGTGGGCATTCTGGATTGAAAAATAATGGAAACCAAAGCATTTTCATTTCAGTTTTTTCTTCAATCAAGTTCTGTTGCACTGAAACTAAAAACTGTACTAAAAAGTAGCATTGGGGTTATGTAGAAAAACCACATAGTCCTGATTTATATTAAAACTGTTGATTATTTTAGAGTTAACTCATCTCGGCACAGGAGTCCAATAATTGCTATAACTAGACTAGGAAGAGAAACATCAGTTAGGTTTTCCACTCCTAATTATGCACTAAACCTTCCTTTGTCTTTTCACTTTATGGGGTGTGAGCTTGAAGTTAAAAAGAAATAAACAGATTACAATGTGTTTTTTTTTAATCTGCAGATTAAATGGGTGGGGCGGAGTTCATATTGGGTGGTTGCATCACATCTGTGGAAGCTGGTGGTTTGATGTGATATAGGTGTTACTTATCTCATGGTTTCTTGTGTTCTTAAAAAGGGGATAGATATAATACATAAATATACCAATACAGCGTAGGCAGTATACAATTAAACAAACTTGGCACTTTGTGGTAAAGAATTGACCTGATTTGGACGCTCACCAAATTCAGTCTCACCTCTTGTGACACTTGTACTTCACTTCCATAATTCTGTCAGGTTTACTAATTATTTGATTAACTCACGAGATGAAAAACACGAGAGCAATGGGAAACGTGAGGGCAGTGGGAACAGTACAAAATGGCAGTGGCCAAGCATATTTTGTGGAAGCGCTTTCCTCTATCTATTGATCAAGAATCAGATTGAAGAGGAACCACAGATAAAGGATTGATATAATGGACAGGGCAACAATGGGAGAGCAAGACATGGAAACAAAAGATGGGTGAAAGAAAACCAAAACCCCAAATTAGTCAGGACAGTATGCTCGAAAGCGCCAATATTACCTTAGCAACTACAGCCTCTACTGCCGTCCGCGTGTAACAGGAACGAAGTAAGTTCTGTACTTCTTTCACACCCAAAATATCCCCCTTTCTGTCTTTCTCGGCATACTCTGCATTATTCAAGCACTCTTAAAAAAAAAAGAAACTCTAATTCAATATATGGGAATTAAAGAAATATGTATTTTTATTCGGATTTTCATTTTATATAATACACAATAGTTCAAACCAACCAGACAGAATAAAACTGGTACAAACCTATACCCCCAAAATATGGCCTACTCCCCTCCCCCTTTCCTTCTCCCCGTCCCCCACATTCTTAATATTGTTTTCTATTGGCTATTTACATTTGGCTGGTAGTAGCATTGTTACATTAGTCTTTTAAACGTACAAGAAGTATAAATAATAAGGGATCCATTGAGAATGTATAGTATAGTATGCATAGTAAATGGAATATTATAAATGATACAGGCGGAGCAGGCTCGATGGGTTGAATGGCCTATTTCTGCTCCTACATCTTATGGTCTAATACATTAAATTTACAAATTAAAGGAGCTTATACTCGTGCATGAATCTCAGAAAACTAGGATGCAGGTACTGCGGGTAATCAGGAAGGCAAATGGAATTTTGGTCTTTATAATAATAATAAGCGCTTATTGTCACAAGTCGGCTTCAATGAAGTTACTGTGAAAAGCCCCGAGTCGCCACATTCCGGCGTCTGTTTGGGGAGGCCGGTACAGGAATTGAACCCACCCTGCTGGCATTGTTCTGCATTACTGGTTTAGCACAGTGGGCTAAACAGCTGGCTTGTAATGCAGAACAATGCCAGCAGCGCGGGTTCAATTCCTATACCGGCCTCTGAACAGGCGCCGGAATGTGGTGACTAGGGGCTTTTCACAGTAACTTCATTGAAGCCTACTTGTGACAATAAGCGATTATTATTATTATTACAAGCCAGTTGTTTAGCCCACTGTGCTAAACCAGCTCTTATAGCTAAACGGACAGAGTATAAAAGTAGGGAACTGTTACTGCAACTGCATAAGGCATTGGTGAGGCCGCAGCTGTGCATAGTTTATTTGAGGAGGGATGTAGTGGCATTAGAGGCAGTTCAGAGGAGGTTCACTAGATTGATTCCAGACATGAGCGGTTTGTCTTATGAAGAGAGATTGCGCAGTTTAGGCCAATACTCTCTTGAGTTTAGAAGAACGAGGAGATCTTATTGAGGTATATAGGATGATAAAAGGTATTGATAAAGTTGATATAGAGCGGATGCTTCCTCTTGTGGGGCAATCTAAAATGAGAGGTCATAGTTTTAAGATAAGGGTTTGCAGATTTAAAACAGAGATGAGGAGAAATGACTTCTTTCAAAGGGTCGTGAATCTGTGGAATTCCCTACCCGAAAGTGCAGTGGATGTTGAGACTTTGAGTAAATTTAAGGAAGAGATAGACAGATTTTAATTAGTAATAGGTTGAAGGGTTAGGGACAAAGTGGAGTTGAGGCCGAGATGAGATCAGTCTTGATCGTATTGAATGGCGGAGCAGGCTTGAGCAGCTCCTGCTCCTGCTCCTAGTTCTTATGTCCTTATACCATCTGTATCTATATTTTATAAACAACTATTTAAATATCTTGGGTGCTGTCTTGGGATCTGTAGATCTTTGGGGCACAATTTAACTAAATAGGAACAAAGTCGCACAGCGAGCGCATTTTGCCACGTGTTTCCCGGGACTCGCAGCTCTGCTCACCGGAACTCCTCGGTGCAGCAAGAGATCGGGGCCCCATTTTCAAATGGTGCCCCGATCTCTGGAGCCCCTGCCGCAAGCCCCAACCCCCCCCCCCAAGCCCCAACACACTATAAGGAGGCCTCTGCCCCAGCCCCCCACCGCCACACCCCTAACACCTGTGCAGAGCACCCCTGGCCCTGTTCGCTGCCGTGTGAAAAATGCCAGCTTGGTATATTGGCAGTGCCACTGCCAGCTGGTAGTGCCACCTGGGCATCTTGGCAATACCCGGCTTCTATCGGCCACGTTGCGCCGCGCTGCTGTCCGGGTGCACCGTGGCCATTCGATTGCACCCCTGGACTTTCTTTCAGGTTGGGGACTTTATACACACACAGTTCGGTTTACTGTAAAATTTTACACTTGTCAAGATGTGACATGCCAGAGAAACAAAACGCTTTTGCATCCATTGTTTGGCCCATGCACACTCAGATCAGTATAGCCCTTATCAAGTCTGAAGTCTCCTCGATTAATTTCCAAAGCCTGGAGGTGAATGTCCCACCTCAAAGAACTCATCATTGAAATAAAAAAGAAATAATCAGTCTTGTTCCTTTCCTACAGCAAAATGCAATATATTTGTTATTCATAGAAGATACCTTACCAGAAGCACACTTTTCATACTCCGCTTTGTCTTTCAGCTTCTCGAGCACAATTTTTCCAATTCGAGTGGGCGCAATGATGACTGGCCTCAGAGACGGTGGGTGGCAGGGCCTGACCAGTGAGTAGGGCATTAAAGTAAAGCAATTACCAGGAGGCTGGTCATCTAGAATAAATTATGTTATAATGTTAGAAATAGAAACAATAATTGTAATGTGTACTTTTTGGATGCAAATGCAAAGAGAAATAATAAAGCTAAGGGGTGTTATTGAGTGGAAGATCTGGTACCCAGCCAGCAATAATAATATGAGGCAGCGTCAACTAGTATTCGATGAACCCAACATGCCATGACGATGCCACGGGTTCGTGGTTGCACAGTGGTTAGCACAGTTGCTTCACAGCTCCAGGGTCCCAGGTTCGATTCCCAGCTTGAGTCACTGTCTGTGCGGAGTCTGCACGTTCTCCCCGTGTCTGAGTGGGTTTCCTCCGGGTGCTCCGGTTTCCTCCCAGAGTCCAAAGATGTGCAGGTTAGGTGAATTGACCATGCTAAATTGCCCTTAGGTTAATTGGGGTTACTGGCTTACAAGGACAGGGTGGAGGTGTGGGCTTAAGTGATCCAGCAGAAGGCAGCAGAGCGGAGCTGCTGATTGGCTGTTGCAGGGAAAATTTGCATCAGTGCATTGCGGTCACTGTATCCAGAAGGTGTACCTGAGCAAGACACCCTCCGTGTTCAAGTGAAGGCAAGCATCCAGCAGAGGGCAGCAGAGCAGAGCCACTGATTGGCTGTTGCGGGGAAAATTTGCATCAGTGCATTGCGGTCACTGTATCCAGAAGGTGTACCTGAGCAAGACACCCTCCATGTTCAAGTGAAGGCAAGCATCCAGCAGAGGGCAGCAGAGCAGAGCCACTGATTGGCTGTTGCGGGGAAAATTTGCATCAGTGTATTGCGGTCACTGTATCCAGAAGGTGTTTTGTGGAAGAACTGTTGTCAAGTGACAGTTAAACCCCAAACACCTCTTCAGTGTTTCCCTCCCTACCTCCTCCTCTAACCAAAAAAAAAAGCAATCACTGTAAGGATCCCAGCCAAGTAAAGTTCAAGAGGGAGACTCGAGGGCAGGTAGAACTAGAAAGAAGTTGAACCGTGACGTCACAGCCAGCAGGTAAGTGATTGGCTGGTGACTGGTAAATAGTTTTTCTTTTCCCTGAGGTGTGTTGATAAGTAAGGTTTTTCTATTTCTATTTTTTATTTTTTATCGTGTGATTGGCAACAATTTTTCTTTCTTTTTTCCTTTTTCATTTATCTATTATTTGATATTATAGTTGGACTAAGTTAAGCTTAAGATTAAAAATGGCAGGAGATCTCAGACCCATGTTATGCTCCTCTTGCTCAATGTGGGAACTCAGGGACGTGGCTGATGTCCCTGGCTCCTTCACGTGCGGGAAGTGTGTCCAGCTGCAGCTCTTGTTAGACCGCATGACGGCTTTGGAGCTGTGGATGGACTCACTTTGGAGCATCCGCGATGCTGAGGAGGTCGTGGATAGCACATTTAGCGAATTGGTCACACCGCAGATTAGGATTGCTGAGGGAGAAAGGGAATAAGTGACCAAAAGGCAGAGAAAAAGCAGGAAGGCAGTGCAGGTGTACCCTGCGGTCATCTCCCTCCAAAACAGCCATACTGTTTTGGATACTGTTGGGGGAGATGGCTCACCAGGGGAAGGCAGCAGTAGCCAGGTTCATGGCACCGTGGCTGGCTCTGCTGTACAGAAGGGTGGGAAAAAGAGTGGAAGGGCTATAGTCATAGGGGATTCAATTGTAAGGGGAGTAGATAGGCGGTTCTGTGGTCGGAAACGAGACTTCCGAATGGTATGTTGCCTCCCAGGTGCACGGGTCAGGGATGTCTCAGATCAGCTGCAGAACATTCTGAAGGGGAGGGTGAACAGCAAATTGTCGTGGTGCATATAGGCACCAATATAGGCACCAATGATACAAGTAAAAAACAGGATGAGGTCCTAGAAGCAGAATTTAGGGAGTTAGGCGGCAAGTTACAAAGTCGGACCTCAGAGGTAGTAATCTCAGGATTGCTACCAATGCCACGTGGTAGTCAGAGTAGAAATGAAAGAATAGGCAGGATGAGTGTGTGGTTTGAGAGATGGTGCCGGAGGGAGCGGTTCAGATTTTTTGGACATTGGGACCGGTTTACACCTAGGCCGGACTGGAACCAATGTCCTTGGGGGTGCTTTTGCTAATGCTGTTGGGGAGAGTTTAAACTAATGTGGCAGGGGGATGGGAACCAAATTAGGAGGTTAGTGGACAGTAAGGAGGTAGTAACTAAAGCCTGTAAGGAACTAGATCATGAAGGCAGCGTGACTAAGGGGAAGGGTAGGCAGGGAGCAGATGATGTAGGCAAAGGGACTGGTGGTCTGAGGTGCATTTGTTTTAATGCAAGAAGTGTAGTAGGTAAGGCAGATGAACTTAGTGCTTGGATTAGTACCTGGGAGTATGATGTTATTGCTATTACTGAGACTTGGTTGAGGGAAGGACATGATTGGCAACTAAATATCCCAGGATATCAATGCTTCAGGCGGGATAGAGAGGGGGGGTAAAAGGGGTGGAGGAGTTGCATTACTGGTCAGAGAGGATATCACAGCTGTGAAGGAGGGCACTATGGAGGACTCGAGCAGTGAGGCGATATGGGCAGAGCTCAGAAATAGGAAGGGTGCGGTAACAATGTTGGGGCTGTACGACAGACCTCCCAACAGCGAGCGTGAGATAGAGGTACAAATATGTAAACAGATTATGGAAAGGTGTAGGAGCAATAGGGTGGTGGTGATAGGAAATTTTAATTTTCCCAACATTGGCTGGGATACACTTAGTGTCAGAGGTTTAGATGGGGCAGAATTTGTAAGGAGCATCCAGGAGGGTTTTCTAGAGCAGTATGTAAATAGTCCAACTCGGGAAGAGGCCATACTGGACCTGGTGTTGGGGAATGAGCCCGGCCAGGTGGTTGAAGTTTCAGTCGGGGATTACTTTGGGAATAGTGATCACAATTCCGTAAATTTTAGAATACTCATGGACAAAGACGAGAGTGGTCCTAAAGGAAGAGTGCTAAATTGGGGGAATGCCAACTGTACCAAAATTCGGTAGGAGCTGGGGAATGTGGATTGGGAGCAGCTGTCTGAAGGTAAATCCACATTTGATATGTGGGAGGCTTTTAAAGAGAGGTTGATTAGAGTGCAGAACAGACATGTCCCTGTGAAAATGAGGGATAGAAATGGCAAGATTAGGGAACCATGGATGACAGGTGAAATTGTGAGATTAGCTAAGAGGAAAAAGGAAGCATACACAAGGTCTAGGCAACTGAAGACAGACAAAGCTTTGGAAGAATATTGGGAATGTAGGACCAATCTGAAACGAGGAATCAAGAGGGCTAAAAGGGGTCATGAAATATCTTTAGCAAACAGGGTTAAGGAAAATCCCAAAGCCTTTTATTCATATATAAGGAGCAAGAGGATAACTAGAGAAAGGGTTGGGCCACTCAAGGACAAAGGAGGAAAGTTATGCGTGGAGTCAGAGAAAATGGGTGAGATTCTTAACGGGTACTTTGCATCGGTATTCACCGAGGAGAGGGACATGACAGATGTTGAGGTTAGGGATAGATGTTTGGTTACTCTAGGTCAAGTCGGCATAAGGGGGAGGATGTGTTGGGTATTCTAAAAGGCATTAAGATGGACAAGTCCCCAGGTCCGGATGGGATCTATCCCAGGTTACTGAGGGAAGTGAGAGAGGAAATAGCTGGGGCCTTAACATATATATTTGCAGCATCCTTGAACAGGGGTGAGGTACCAGAGGACTGGAGAATTGCTAATGTCGTCCCCTTGTTTAAGAAGGGTAGCAGGGATAATCCAGGTAATTATACACCGGTGAGCCTGACGTCAGTGGTAGGGAAGCTCCTGGAGAAGATACTGAGGGATAGCATCTATTCCCATTTGGAAGAAAATGGGCTTATCAGTGATAGGCAACATGGTTTTGTGCAGGGAAGGTCATGTCTTACCAACTTAATAGAATTCTTTGAGGAAGGGACAAAGTTGATTGATGAGGGAAGTGCTGTCGATGTCATATACGTGGACTTCTGTAAGGTATTTGATAAGGTTCCCCATGGTAGGCTGATGGAGAAAGTGAAGTCTCATGGGGTCCAGGGTGTACTAGCTAGATGGGTAAAGAACTGGCTGGGCAACAGGAGACAGAGAGTAGTAGTGGAAGGGAGTTTCTCAAAATGGAGAACTGTGACCAGTGGTGTTCCACAGGGATCTGTGCTGGGACCACTGTTGTTTGTGATACACATAAATGATCTGGAGGAAGGTATAGGTGGTCTGATTAGCAAGTTTGCAGATGACACTAAGATTGGTGGAGTAGCAGATAGTGAAGGGGACTGTCAGAGAATACAGCAGAATATAGATAGATTGGAGAGTTGGGCGGAGAAATGGCAGATGGAGTACAATCCGGGCAAATGCGAGATGATGCATTTTGGAAGATCCAATTCAAGAGCGAACTATACGATAAATGAAAAAGCCCTGGGGAAAGTTGATGTACAGAGAGATCTGGGTGTTCAGGTCCATTGTACCCTGAAGGTGGCTGCGCAGGTTGATAGAGTGGTCAAGAAGGCATACGGCATGCTTTCCTTCATCAAAAGGGGTATTGAGTACAAGAGTTGGCAGGTCATGTAACAGTTGTATAAGACTTTGGTTCGGCCACATTTGGAATACTGTGTACAGTTCTGGTCGCCACATTACCAAAAGGATGTGGATACTTTGGAGAAGGTGCAGAGGAGGTTCACCATGATGTTGCCTGGTATGGAGGGCGCTAGCTATGAAGAGAGGTTGAGTAGATTAGGATTATTTTCATTAGAAAGACGGAGGTTGAAGGGGGACCTCACTGAGGGCTACAAAATCATGAGAGGTATAGACAGGGTGGATAGCAAGAAGCTTTTTCCCATAGTGGGGGACTCAATTACTAGGGGTCACGAGTTCAAGGTGAGAGGGGAAAAGTTGAAGGGAGATATGCATGGAAAGTTCTTTACGCCGAGGGTGGTAGGTGCCTGGAACGCATTGCCGGCGGAGGTGGTAGAGGCGGGCACGATAGCGTAATTTAAGATGTATCTAGACAGATACATGAATGGGCAGGGAGCAGAGGGATACAGATCCTTCGAAAATAGGCGCCAGTTTTAGATAGAGGTTCTGGATCGGCGCAGGCTTGGAGGGCCGAAGGGCCTGTTCCTGTGCTGTAATTTTTCTTTGTTCTTTGTTCTTTAAGTGGGGTGCTCTTTCCAAGAGCTGGTGCAGTCTCGATGGGCCGAATGGCCTCCTTATGCACTGTTGATTCTATGATTCTATAATTTAGAAAATGAACTGCAACCCATAGAGGGAGAAGTGCATATTTACGACTGATTGGACTCTACTGCAAAAGTCGAAGGATGTTAAATAGAAATGACAAACTTGATCTCAAATTTCATCTTTGCCATCCTTATATTAAAAGGTTTTGACTGCATGGTAAAATCATTATTTGAGTGATGATCTCTCAAGGTTGTAATAGATTAAATGGTCACGACTGTTGTCATAATAGATCCACTTCAGTCTGTGACACACCACTCTTACCTTGTTCTTTGTCAGGATTGATGGTACCACAGTCAAATGATAACCAGAGTGGATTTCTCTGACTTTTATCAGTGCTGACTATTCTCACAAGTTTATTTTGACTTGAAGATGTTTTCTGATCTCGCTGGAGAAACAAGCACAGCACAAAGTATTGGAAACAGTTCATGTGATAAATTTACCTTAAATGGGTGAAATTAGTTAAAGCAAATAGTCCTGTAAGGTTTCTGTTCAGAGGTTAATAAAATTCAAATGCGTTTCACACCGAGACTCCTGGCTTGTCATGCAAATGTTTGGCGGTTGGATGAAATATGATTACATGTGCATCATAGTTATTTTAAAAATGCCTAGCTCAGGAGTAGGTTTGATACAATCACAATAATTCAATGTTACATCTCCAACGCCCATCAGTTTCACCCACCATTTATGAAACCCCATAAAATATTATTAGTGTGCACATGCACTGTGTGAAGTAACACTTGGAAGTACAACTATGGACATGTCTGGCAGAAATCCAGCACTGTCATTAAGGCCATCCAATGCATAAAACGGACACAGATAATGGAGCTTGGTCTCTGTATAAAGAACATAATATCCAACCAAGCATGAGTGGAACAGGAACTGTTCTTTTGTTGTATAAATTATTATTTAAAAAAAATATATATTTTTATTCTCCTCCTTTTTCACATTTTCTCCCAAACTTGCACCCACCAACAATAAACTATAAGCAGTAACGAATATAATGTCAATCCTCATATCACCAACAACAATCCCATCCTCCCACCAACCCCCAAACAACTGCCCGCAAGTTAACATAAACAAATAACAAAAAGGAATCAGGAATCACCCATAGTCGCCATTAACACGTACAGTCTCCCCCTCCCAACGCCCCCCCCCCCCCCACACTAATGTTCAATGTTATCCAATTCTTGAATGTGCAAAATGAATAACGCCCATGAATTGTAGAACCCCTCCACCCTTCCCCTCAGTTCAAACTTAACCTTCTCAAGAGTCAAGTATTCCAACAGATCCCCCCGCCACGCCAGGGCACAGGGTGGAGAGGCTGTTCTCCATCCCAACAGGATCCGCCTTCGGGCGATCAACGAGGCGAAGGCTACAACATCTGCCTCCACACCCGTTTACAACCCCGGCCGGTCCAACACCCCGAATATGGCCTCCCAAGGGCCCAGAACCAGTTTCAAGGGCACCACTTTAGAGATTACCCTAAAAACCACCTTCCAGTAATCCTCCAGCTTTGGACAGGACCAAAACATATGAATATGATTTGCGGGGCCTCCCCGCAACGTTCACACACATTCTACCACCTCAAAGAGCCGGCTCATCTTCATCCTTGTGAGGTGTGCTCTATATACACCACCTTCAGCTGTATCAGCCTCAACTTCGCACACGAGGTGGAGGCATTCACTCCCCGGACCACATCACACCAGAACCCCTCCTCCATACCCTCTCCCAACTCGTCCTCCCACTTTGCTTTGGTCCCTTCCAGTGGTTCCTTCTCCTCTTCCAAAATAGCCCCGCCGACACTACCCTCTTCTCCAGTCCCCCTGTCGTCAGCGCCTCCTCCAGCAATGTGGAGGCCGTCTCCACAGGGAACCGAACAGGCGCCGGAATGTGGCGACTAGGGGCTTTTCACAGTAACTTAATTGAAGCATACTTGTGACAATAAGCGATTTTCATTTCATTTCATTTCATTTCAAGCTCTGTATCTCCTTACTGGCAAAATCTCAAACCTGCATGTATCTAAACATTTCCCCCAACTGTAGCCCATACTTTGCTCCCAGCTCCTTCAATCCTGCAAACCAACCCCCAAGAAACAAATCTTTTAGTGTCTTAATCCCCTTCTCCTCCCATTTCCGAAAATTTCCGTCCCACTTCCCTGGCTCAAATCTGTTGTTCCCCCGAATCGGCATTTCCCTTGACCCTGCCCCCAACCCGAAGTGTTGGTGAAACTGCCTCCAAATTCTCAATGAAACTATTATTACCGGACTCCATGAGTATTTCCCCGGGCCATCGGGAGCGGCGCTGTTGCTAGCGCTTTCAATCCCGACCCCCTACACAAACTCTCCTCCATTCTGACCCACTGGGAATCAACCCCTCTGACCCAGCTCCGCACCTTCTCCACATTCGCGTTGTAAAAATTATTAATGGGTTTCCAATCCACCTTGCTCTCTTTGCTGGTAAAATCTCATCACTGTACCACTGTGAGCCCTTTTAAAATGTATTTTATTAGTCTTAAACAACTCACCTTTTTAATTGATGGAGTCTGTTGCGCCATGTTCTGAATCATCCCAATCAACAGTTGCTGAGCCCTAAACAGAAACAAGACATCTTTAGCTGACAGAAAACAGATAAATAAGATTCTTCAGAACTAGGAATCATGGAGAGTTTCCCCAGTAGCAGTAGCTAACTCAATATGGACTCAATCTGGGGGGTTTTCACGCATGTGGTTCCTAACAGGATTGGGGTATCCAATACTATAAAGATGGTTTAGATAGAGAGCATCATTTTTTAAACTTATGATGCCTAATTAAAGTCATCCTAGTTTTCCACAACACATTAAAAAAAAATGTATTTATGAATTTAAAGTGCCTAATTCTTTTTTTCCAATTAAGGGGCAATTTAGCGGGCCAATCCACCTACCCTGCTCATCTTTGGGTTGTGGGGATGAGACCCATGCAGACACGGGGAGAGTGTGCAAACTCCACCCAGAGAGTGACTCGGGGCCGGGATCAAACCCGGGTCCTTGGTGCCGTGAGGCAGCAGTGCTAACCGCTGTGCCACCGTGCCCCTTCATCCAACTCAGCTTTGAATATACTTAAAACCCCAGCCTCTGCAGCTCTCGGAGGTAAACAATTCCACAGATTGACCATCTTCTGAGAGAAATTCCACCTCATTTCTGTCTTAAATGAGCGACCGCTTACTCTGAGAATAAGCCCTCTGGTCCTAGACTCTCCCACAAGGGGAAACAATTTCTCAGCATCTACCCTGCCAAGCCCTCTGATAATCCTATATGTCTCAATAGATCGCCTCCTATTCTTCTAAACTCCAATGAGGACAGGCCCAACGTACTCAGCTTCTCCTCATAAACAAACCCTCCATACCTGGGATCAACCTAGTGAGCCTTCGCTGGGCTGCCTCCAATGCCAACATATCTTTCCTTAGCCAAGGGGGCTAAAACTGTTCACAGTATTCCAGGTGTGGTCTAACTAGTGCCTTGTATAGTTTAAAAAAAATTTTTAGACTGCCCAATTATTATTTTTTCAATAAAGGGGCAATTTAGCATGGCCAATCCACTTCCCCTGCACATCTTTGAGTTGTGGGGGTGAAACCCACACAGACACAGGGAGAACGTGCAAACTCTACACGGACAGTGACCCAGGGCCGGGATCAAACACGGGTCCTCAGCGCTGTAAGGCAGCAGTGCTAATGGCTGCCCCACCGTGCCGCCCTGCCTTGTATAGATTTAGCAAGACTTCCCTATTTTTATTATCCATTCCCTTTGAAATAATGGCTAACATTCCACTTGCCTCCCCTATTCCCTGCTGAACTTGTGGGCTAGCTTTTTGTGATTTATGCGCGACGACCCCCAATTTCCTCTGTGCTGCAACTTTCTTCAATCTTTCTCCAATCAGATAATATTCAGCTGCTTTATTCTTCTGACCAAAGTGCATATCTTCACATTTTTCTACATTGTATTCCATCTGCCAAGTTTTTCCCTATTCACTTAATTTGTCTTCGCCCCTCTGTAGGCCCTTTGTGTCATCCTCACCACTTGCTTCCATCTAATTTTTTGTCATCCGCAAACTTGGTAATAGTACATTCACTTGCCCCATCCAAGTCATTAATATATATTGTAAATAATTGTGGCCCCAGCACTGATCCCTGTGGAACTCCACAAGTTACAGGTTGCCATCCTGAAAATGCCTCTCTTAACCCAACTCTGTGTCTTACATTAGTTAGCCAATCCTCGATACATGTTAATATACTACTCCCAACACCGTGGGCTCTTATCTTATTAAGTAGCCTTTTGTGTGGCACCTTATCGAACGCTTTTTGGAAATCCAAATATATTACATCTATTGGTTCCCCTTTATCTATCTTGCTCGTTAGCACCTCAAAGAATTCTAATAAATTTGCCAGGCGTGATTTCCCCTTCATGAAACCAAGCTGACTCTGCTTGATTAATCAAACATTTCCCAATGACAGATGTTAACTGGTCAAAGATACCTGTTTTTTGTTGCCCTCCCTTTTTGAATAAGGGTGTTACATTCCAATTCCTCTGGGACCTTTCTAGAATTTAAAGACTCTTAGAAGTTTACTACCAGGATATCTACTATCTCTGTAGCTACTTCCTTTAATATTCTCAGGTGCAACCCATCAGTTCCAGAGGATTTATTGGCCTTTCGCCCCATTTGTTTCCCTAGTACTTTTTCTCTAGGGATAGTTATTGTATTTAGGGCTGGTTTAGCACAGTGGGCTAAACAGCCGGCTTGCCATTCAGAACAAGGCCAGCAGCGTTGTTTCAATTCTCCTACCGGCCTCCCCGAACAGACATTGGAATGTGGCGACTAGGGGCTTTTCACAGTAACTTCATCGAAGCCTACTTGTGACAATAAGCAATTATTATTATTATTGATTTATTTCCTCCCTCCCCTATTGCCCCTTGATTATTTAGTATTTTTGGAATGTTATTAGTGTCTTCTCATGTGAAACCTGACGCAAAGTGCTTTTTAACACCTCTGCCATTTCCTGATTCCCCATTATTATTTCATCCTCTAAGGGGCCATGTTCACTTCGACACTCTCTTCCTTTTTGTATATTTAAAGAAGCTCTTACTGTCTGTCGTTCCCTCCCTGATGTGTCACATTGTCTGCAGCTCAGCCTCCAGTTCAAGCACTATTAAGCTGAACCTCCAAGTCGCAAACACTTACTGCAGACGTGTTTGCCCTGGGTTATAATGTTATCCAGGAGCTACCACATGCTGTCGCCGTGAAACATCACATGCCAACCTTAATGGGTTTTAAATAATTACTTACTGAAATTATTTAATTATTTATGGTGTTTTTTATATATTTTATCAAATAACCACCAAGTTGTTCACGGTTTTAAACCCTAGAGTGCACCCCGCTTACTTCTCAAATGTTAACTATATTCTATTTTAGACTACTTCTATTACATTACTATCTAGGCCCTAACTTTCCCTTATTTCAGATGAAAGTTTACAGAGGCCAATTGTAATGCCACCGGTGCTACTTGGAAGGAATATTTAACTCACCACAGAATAATTACTAAAAATGTTTGTATGATTTAACTCACCACAGAATAATTACCAAAAATGTCTGTATGATTCACCTAGTGGTTGGTTTTGCCAACTGCATTATTTGCTAAGCTTTATTTGAGTTGTTTATAGTTTTGGTACCTGGCCAATGTGGTTGAGTGCTGGTGTGTAGAAATATTTGAATGTCTTGTAAGCTAGGTCAAGTTTAAGCCTCAAGTATCTCCAGGCCACACAATATATGACATAAATCAATCAGTAAATTCAGAAACTGTTGGTCGAGGAAAACAGACTTAAAGCACCATTCCAGAATAATGAGTCCTAGATTCACTGCACCATAAGTTCCAAACTTATTAAGAGAACAGGAAGGAAGGGCAGCACGGTGGCGCAGTGGGTTAGCACTGCGGCCTCACCGCGCCGAGGTCCCAGGTTCGATCCCGGCTCAGGGTCACTGTCCGCGTGGAGTTTGCACATTCTCCCCGTGTTTGCGTGGGTTTCGCCCCACAACACAAAGATGTGCAGGGTAGGTGGATTGGCCACGCTAAATTGCCCCTTAATTGGAAAAAATGGATTAGGTACTCTGAATTTTTTAAAAAAGAGAACAGGACGGATTATTATGTGGGTCAACCCGAGTGATGCACCTTCTTGCTGCCAATTACAAAATTAACGTCTCTTATGGGTGTTCATGCAAAAAAGGTGTGACAAGGAAGCTCCTTTAAGGGGCAGGCTCTAGGGACCACTTGACCAGCTGAGGGTCGATCGCATGGGAGCGCACAAAATCTGGCCAATGCGGAGTTTGTGCAGGGCCTGAGAACAAGAGCCCGGGCAGTGCGGACCAGGGTGCTGAAGTGTAAAGACCTGGGGCGAAATTCTCCCCCAACGGTGTGATGTCCGCCGACTGGCGCCCAAAACGGCGCCAATCAGACGGGCATCGCGCCGCCCCAAAGGTGCGGAATGCTCTGCATCTTTGGGGGCTGAGCCCCAACATTGAGGGGCTAGGCCATCGCCGGAGGGATTTCCGCCCCGCCAGCTGGCGGAAATGGCGTTTGTCGCCCCGCCAGCTGGCGCGGAAATGACATTCGGGGCGGCGCATGCGCGGGAGCGTCAGCGGCCGCTGACAGTTTCCCACGCATGCGCAGTGGGGAGAGTCACTTCGTCCTCCGCCATGGTGGAGGCCGTGGCGGAGGCGGAAGGGAAAGAGTGCCCCCACGGCACAGGCCCGCCCGCGGATCGGTGGGCCCCGATCGCGGGCCAGGCCACCGTGGGGGCACCCCCCGGGGCCAGATCGCCCCACGCCACCCCTAGGACCCCGGAGCCCGCCCACGCCGCCTTGTCCCGCCGGCAAATACCTACTTTAATTTACGCCGGCGGGACAGGCAATTTCTTGGCGGGTCTTCGGCCCATGCGGGACGGAGAATTGAGCGGGGGGGCCCGCCAACCAGAGCGGCCCGATTCCCGCCCCCGCCCAATCTCCGGTACCAGAGACTTCGGCGGGGGCGGGATTCACGGCGGCCAACGGCCATTCTCAGATCCGGCGGGGGGTCGGAGAATGACGCCCCTGTTGTATAGTGTTCTATGTCTGCTTCATCAATTCCTTTGCCATTCATCAATAAAGCCCTTTGTTTATTACACAAAGCATCGAGTGTATACATAGAACATACAGTGCTGAAGGAGGCCATTCGGCCCATCACGTCTGCACCGACCCACTTAAGCCCTCACTTCAACCCTATTCCCCTAACCCAATAACCCCTCCTAACCTTTTTAGACACTAAGAGCAATTTAGCATGGCCAATCCACCTAACCTGCACGTCCTTGGACTGTGGGTGGAAACCGGAGCACCCGGAGGTAACCCACGCAGACACGGGGGGGAACGTGCAGACTCCGCACAGACAGTGACCCAGCAGGGAATCGAACCTGGGACCTTGGCGCTGTGAAGCCACAGTGCTAACCACTGTGCTACCGTGCTGCCCATGTCTCGAGCCACTACATTGGTGACAAGGTAAAAGTTTTCAATCGCAGTGACAGTCGTGAGGAGGGGAGGAAGGAACAGTTGAGAAAGTAGAGAGGCTCGAGTAAGAGTTGGAATAATTTAATCCGTGAGTGGAAATGCCTATCATTGGAAAACTAGACCCCTTTGACGAAGGGGTTGAGTATGGAGTCAGTATATTGAATCGCTCCCGTTCGTCTTTACCCCTAATGAGATCACAGGTGAGGACAAGCAGAAGGTGATTCTTCTGACAGTTTGTGGACCCCAAATGTATCATTTGATTTGGAATCTCACGTTCCCGGAGGCACCAGACTCAAAGACTTTTGACCAGATAGTGAAATTGGTTAAAGAACATTACAACCCAAAGCCCTCAATTATCCTCCAACGTTATGGGCTGGATTCTCCGATCCTGTGGCTATGTCCGCAGGATCCGTCTGATCTTCCGACGGCGCCCCCGCACGATCCTCCGTCCAGTGGGCGGCTAGCAGCCGCGCAGTGTAAAGCCCCCGGCTTTACCTGCGGATACGGCCAGTGAATGGCTGGGTCCGTGACCGCGCATGTGCACGCGGTAGCCTACGGCGGCCTGCAGCGGCCGAGCCGTGCAACATGACACCGGCCACAAGCGGACCCGGCCTGCCAAAAACTGCCCCCCCCCCCGTGACCAGCCTTGCCACCCCCCATCAGTCTCCCCAGCCCCTGACGAAGGCCCCCCTGCCAGCGGAACAGCTCCCTCCCCCCCCGGCTGTGGCGGCGCTGGACCCAGTCCGCACACGCCATTCTCTGACCGATCGCCGAATGCGCTTTCGACATCTGCGATCGGATAATCCAGCCCTATCAGTTTAACTCTGCAGGGAGGGACCATGAATAGTATATCTCAGCCTTCATAGCCAGGCCTCGTCAGCTTGCTGAGCAGTCAGCGTTTGGGACCGCGCTTAGCAACATGTTGCATGACCGGCTGGTTTGTGGGATCCATAACCTTAATATCCAGAAGAGGTTTCTGACGGAGACCTCAATTATATTGAAAAAAGCGATCCAGGTAGCTCAGGCAACGGTGTGCACCAAAAAAGGTGCCACTGAGCTTGTCGAAGGGGAGGTTCGCCAAGTATGGGACGAGGTCTGCGGTGGGATCAACAAACACAGCTCAGAGTCAGCCACAGTCCTCTATACAGGACCAGAGCACAAGGAGTGGGAAGGAATCAGAATGTCAAAATGAATCCGAGGTGCACTGCTATCATTGCAAGGGGGGCTATTCTTCGGTGACCTGTCATGTTCAGGAGTTTGTGTGCTTCCGCAGCAATCGAAGGGGGAACATACAAGCACAGATTTTTAAAAAGCAGCATCAGCAGCAATTCACAGCGACACTGAACATAGCGGAGAAGACCTCTGAAGAAGATTTTGAAGATCCTTGGAATAGCCAAAACCCCAGTGGCATGTAGAGGGCAGGAGGCCAATCAGCCTTGGGTTGCTGCGGAAGAACAAATGCCCAATCTGTTGGGAAGAGACTGGTTCCAGAAGATTAGGCTCAACTGGTTAGAAATCTTCAAAATATCTGTCGGTGTTCTCCGAGGTGTCTTTTTAAAAAATAAATTTAGATTACCAATTAATTTTTTCCAATTAAGGGGCAATTTAGCGAGGCCTAGCCACCTAGCCTTCACACCTTTGGGTTGTGGGGGTGAAACCCACGCAAACACGGGGAGAATGTGCAAACTCCACACGGCCAGTGACCCAGAGCTGGGATCGAACCTGGGACCTCGGTGCCATGAGGCAGCAGCACTAACCACTGCGCCACCGTGCTGCCCTCTCCGAGATGTCTTAAGGAACTATGAAGACGTCTTCCACAAAGAACTGGGATGGATTAAGGGTGTAAAACAAAAATATACGTTAATTCGTCACCCAAGTTCTTCAGAGCCAGACCAGTGCCACACACATTTCATCAAAAGGTTGAAGCAGGGCGAAAGAGATTAGAAGAGCTGGGTATAATCGGTGCAGTTTTCAGAGTGGGTGGTTCCGATAGTCCCTATCCTTAAACCTGATCAGTTCATAAGGAGTTGTGGGGACTATAAGCTGAGAATACATCAAGCTGCCCAGGTCGATCGATGATCGATATCCGATTCCCTGAATTGAAGACCTCTTACCCCCCCCCCCCCCGCCCGGGGATTCTCCGACCTGACCTGACGGGGGGGGGGGTCGGAGAATCACTTGTTACCACAAGAGTTCCATAACTCCCAGCAATCAGCTTGCAAGACATCAACATTTATTGGATGATATGTATAATACTGATCTTCCGCATTTATTTAATAATAATAATCTTTTTTGTCAGAAGTAGGCTTACATCAACACTGCAATGAAGTTACAGTGAAAAGCCCCTAGTCGCCACATTCCGCCACCTGTTCGGGTACACAAGAGGGAGAATTCGGAACGTCCAAATTACCTAACAGCACAACACTCGGGACTTGTGGGCCGAAACCAGAGAATCTGGAGGAAACCCACACAGATACAGGGGGAACGTGCAGACTCCGCACAGACAGTGACCCAAGCCGGGAATCGAACCTGGGACCCTGGCGCTGTGAAGCCATAGTGCTAAGCACTATGCTACCATGCTGCCCTTTTATTTCCACAAGAGCTGCAACGGTCTAAAAAAAAGTACATTTACCGTGGTTCAAATCAAAAGTCTGGGTTCCCGGGACTGAGATCTCTGTCAATGTTACGTGCTTACCGGTAGTAATTTGGAATGGCCCCACCATCCATGTCAGCCATTGTGTTGGGATTCACTCTGAATGCTTTCCACTCACTGCCGCCCCTGTGCACGGTGTCAGTGATGTGCAGGATTTCATTGCACTGGATAGTAAATCCGCCCATAGCTCCATTTTCCTTATCAAATGTAACATTAACTCGGATGTAGAACGAATCGCCAGAGGTCGAGATCTTCTTCTCAATATTCTCCACCAATGTTTGATAAGCTGATTAAACAAAATATATACTGAGCATTATCATGTTTTCTCAGACCACAGCTTCACCTCAACATATAGACATTCAACACAAGGTACAAAATTACGGGAGGTTTAGAATTATTGACTAAATTTAATTATGATGGTTGAGTGGGAAAAACAAATATTTCAGACCAAATATTCCCGAGTCACTGTCATATTTCTCATTTTTCTCTGTCTGGAGTAATTAGAGCAAATAATTTGATGTGATATAAGAAAGATCCTATGAGTTACCATACCTACCACGTGCAATGTGATTTGCTGCCCAGGTGCTAGAACTTTGACTCAATAGTTGGGACCGCCATGAAAATGATCCAGTGGATTCTCAGTTGGCGGGATCCTCCGCTTCGCCGGCAGCGCACCCACGTCGTTTCCCGACGTCTTGGAGGTGGCCAATCCCATTGGCTGGCTGCGGGAACGGAGAATCCCATTGCCGACGGGGGCACGCCACGTGGAAAACAGGGCCGGCGGGATGGAGAATCCCACCTATGGGGCGAAATTCTCCCCCAACGGCGGGATGCCCGCCGACTGGCGCCAAAGCTGGCGCAAATCAGACGGGCATCGCGCCGGCAAAAAGGTGCGGAAGTCTCCGCATCTTTGGCGGCCTAGCCCCAACATTGAGGGGCTAGGCCGACGCCGGAGGGATTTCCGCCCCGCCAGCTGGCGGAAATGGCGTTTGTTGCCCCGCCAGCTGGCGCGGAAATGCGGCGCATGCGCGGGAGCGTCAGCGGCCGCTGTCAGTTTCTCCGCGCATGCGCGGGAGCGTCAGCGGCCGCCGAAAGTTTCCCGCGCATGCGCAGTGGGGAGAGTCTCTTCCGCCTCCGCCATGGTGGAGGCCGTAGCGGAGGTGGAAGGGAAAGAGTGCCCCCACGGCACAGGCCCGCCCGCGGATCGGTGGGCCCCGATCGCGGGCCAGGCCACCGTGGGGGCACCCCCCGGGGTCAGATCGCCCCGCGCCCCCCCCCAGGACCCCGGAGCCCGCCCACGCCGCCTGGTCCCGCCGGTAAATACCAGGTTTGATTTACGCCGGCGGGACAGGCAGTTTCTGGGCGGGACTTCGGCCCATCCGGGCCGGAGAATCCAGCGGGGGGTCCCGCCAACCGGCGCGGCTGGATTCCCGCCCCCGCCCAATCTCCGGGAGCGGAGACTTCGGCGGGGGCGGGGGCGGGATTCACGGCGGCCAACGGCCATTCTCCGACCCGGCGGGGGGTCGGAGAATGACGCCCATGGTGTCTGAGTGAAAATCATTCACTTGCTCCAACAATTACAACAACCTGCTGTCCCCATTTTAATTCCCTAAAGTTTGTAAGTTCATAGAGCAAAATTCAGTTTGATAGGGCTGGCGTTGAGGGGGTTGAAAGAAAACTTCAAAATTGATTTAGGGAGATCATGGTCATTTGAAATGCATGGGACTAGTACACAATACCAATCAAATCCTGGATTTAAACTTGTGATTTTTTTCCTACCAATGTATCTGTGCTCCAGAGATTTTTTTTTTAATTGATGTGGTACAGATTTAAACTTCAATAATGTGGATTAGTTAATCCCGCTTAAAAAGCTTTCAAACACTTTGCTCCAAGTTCTGTTTTACAACACAGTCATTAATATATAATATAATAATCGCTTATTTTCACAAGTAGGCTTCAATGAAGTTACTGTGAAAAGCCCCTTGTCATTAAGATTTTTTTCCAGATTTTCTTCTGACTTTGACCGCCACATGGTCTCTTTTGGTTGACAAAATAGTCCAAGTTGTAAATATTATCTCCAAGACTGCGGACAGCATGGGTCCAAGGTCAGCCACTAACGTCATCTGGTAATGACAGGAATGACCACCACACAGTCCCTGTGGAGTTGAAGACCTGTCTTGACATTGAAGATACCCTCCATTCAGTCATGTGGCACTACCACAGTGTTAGAAGGGATAGATTTTGAACAGATCTAAAGAACAATGAACAAAGAAAGGTACAGCACAGGAACAGGCCCTTCGGCCCTCCAACACTGCGACGACAATGCTGCCCGTCTAAACTAAAATCATCTACACTTCCTGGGTCCGTATCCCTCTATTCCCATCCTATTCATGTATTTGTCAATATGCCCCTTAAATGTCACTATCGTCCCTGCTTCCACCACCTCCTCCGGCAGCGAGTTCCAGGCACCCACTACCCTCTGTGTAAAAAACTTGCCTCGTACATCTACTCTAAACCTTGCCCCTCTCACCTTAAACCTATGCCCCCTAGTAATTGACCCCTCTACCCTGGGAAAAAGTCTCTGACTATCCATTCTGTCTTTGCCCCTCATAATTTTGTAGACCTCTATCAGGTCGCCCCTCAACCTCCGTCGTTCCAGTGAGAACAAACCGATTTTATTCAACCTCTTCTCGTAGCCAATGCCCTCCATACCAGGCAACATCCTGGTAAATCTCTTCTGCACCCTCTCTAAACCCTCCACATCCTTTTGGTAGTGTGGCGACCAGAATTGAACACTAGGGCGGCATGTGGCACAGTGGCGCTGAGGACCTGGGTTCGAATCCCAGTCCTGGGTCACTGTCCATGTGGAGTTTGCACAATCTCCCCATGTCTGCCTGGGTTTCACCCCCACAACCCAAAGATGTGCAGGTTAGGTGGATTGGCCATGCTAAATTGCCCTTTAATTGGAAAAAAAATAATTGGGTACTCTGAATTTATAATTAAAAAAAGAATTGAACACTATTCTCCAAGTGTGGTCTAACTAATGTTCCATACAGCTGCAACATGACTTGCCAATTTTTATGCTCAATGCCCCGGCCAATGAAGGCAAGCATGCCGTATGCCTTCTTGACTACCTTCTCCACCTGTGTTGCCCCTTTCAGTGACCTGTGGACCTGTACACCTAGATCTCTATGACTGTCAATACTCTTGAGGGTTCTACCATTCACTGTATATTCCCTGCCTTTATTAGACCTTCCAAAATGCATTACCTCACATTTGTCCGGATTAAACTCCATCTGCCATCTCTCCGCCCAAGTCTCCAAACAATCAAAATCCTGCTGTATCCTCTGACAGTCCTCATCACTATCCGCAATTCCACCAACCTTTGTGTCGTCTGCAAACTTACTAATCAGACCAGTTACATTTTCCTCCAAATCATTTATATATACTACGAACAGCAAAGGTCCCAGCACTGATCCCTGCAGAACCGCTCTAGTCACAGCCCTCCAATCAGAAAAGCATCCTTCCATTGCTACTCTCTGCCTTCTATGATCTAGCCAGTTCTGTATGCATCTTGCCAGCTCATCTCTGATCCCGTGTGACTTCACCTTTTGTACCAGTTTGCCATGAGGGACCTTGTCAAAGTCCATATAGAAAACATCCACTGCCCTACCTGCATCAACTATCTTTGTGACCGCCTCGAAAAACTCTGTCAAGTTAGTGAGACACGACCTCCCCTTCACAAAACCGTGCTGCCTCTTGCTAATACGTCCACTTGCTTCCAAATGGGAGTAGATCCTGTCTCGAAGAATACTCTCCAGTAATTTCCCTACCACTGATGTAAGGCTCACCAGCCCGTAGTTCACCTGGATTATCCTTGCTACCCTCCTTAAACAAAGAACAACATTGGCTATTCTCCAGTCCTCCGGGACATCACCTGAAGACAGTGAGAATCCAAAGGTTTCTGTCAAGGCCTCAGCAATTTCCTCTCTTGCCTCCTTCAGTATTCTGGAGTAGATCCCATCAGGCCCTGGGGACTTATCCACCTTAATATCTTTCAACGCGCCTAACATCTTGTCTTTTTGGATCTCAATGTGACCCAGGCTATCTACACACCCTTCTCCAGACTCAACATCCACCAATTCCTTCTCTGCGGTGACTACAGATTCGAAGTATTCATTTAGTACCTTGCTCATTTCCTCTGGCTCCACACATAGATTCCCTCCCCTATCCTTCAGTGGGCCAACCCTTTCCCTGGCTATCCTCTTGCTCTTCATGTATGTGTAAAAAGCCTTGAGATTTTTCTTAACCCTATTTGCCAATGACAATCTAGCAACTCAAAACTGGGCTTCCTGAGGCACTGAGGGCCATCAGCAGCAGCAGAATTGTATTCAACCCCAATCTGTAACCTCATGGCCCGGCATATCCCCCACTCTACCATTACCACCAAGCTAGGGGATCAGCCCTGGTTCAATGAAGAGTGCTGCAGGGGATTCCAGGAGCAGCAGCAGGCGTACCAAAAGTGTCAACCTAGTGAAGCTACAACACAGAACTACTTGCATGCTAAGCAGTGGAGGCAGCATGCAATAGACGGAGCTAAGCGATACTCCAACTAACGGATCAGATCTAAGCACTGCAGTGCTGCCACAGCCAGTCATGAATGGTGGTGGACAGGAGGAGGCTCTAAAATATCTCTGTCCTCAGAGTGCAAGTGCAAAAAACAAGGTTATCGCATTTGCAACCACCTTTAACCAAGTGCCAGGCGGATAATCTATCTCAGATTCGTCATGAGGTCCCCAGCATCATAGATGACAGTCTTCAGCCAATTCGGCTCACTGCACGTGGTACCAAGAATCATCTGATGGCCCTGCATACTCCAAAGAGTACAGGCCCTGACAACATTCTGGCAATGGTACTGAAAACTTATCCTCCAAAAGTACTCGCACCCTTGGCCATACTGTTCCAGTACAGCTCCAACATTGACATCTACCTGGCAATGTGGAAAATTGCCCAGGTACATCCTGTCCACCAAACCCCATCAGTCTACTCCTGATCTTCAGCAAAGCGATTGGAGGTGTCATTGACAGTGTCATCAAACGGCACTTACTCAGCAATAACCTGCTCACTGATGCTCCATTTGAGTTCCGCCTGGGACACTCTGCTCCTGACCTCATTACAGTCTTGATCCAAACTTGAATGAAAGAGCTGAACTCCAGAGGTGACACCAAAGCAGCATTTGACCAAGTGTGGTCTGACCAAAGGAGTCAGAATTATGGATGTTCTTTGATGATTGTGCAAAGTTCAGCACCATTCGCACTCCTCTGACCCTGAAGCAATCATATCCAAATGCAGAAAGACCTGGGCAATATCAAGGCTTGGGCTGGCAAGTGGCAAGTAACATTTGCACCACACAAGTGCCAAGCAATAACCATTTCCAACAAGAGTGGATCCAACCATCACCCCATGACATTCAATGGTTCTACCATCGCTGAATCCCCACTGCCAACATCCTGGGAGTTACCATTGACTAGAAACTTAACTGGACTAGCCGTTTAAATGCTGTGGCTCAAGAGCAGGTCAGTGGCTGGGAATTCTGCATTGAGTAACTCATCTCTTGACTCCCCAAAGCTTGTCCATCATCTACAAGGCACAGGTTAGGAGCATGATGGGATACTCTCCACTTGCCTGGATGACTGCAGTTCCAACAACACAAGAAGTTCAACACCATCCAAGACAGAGCAGTTCGCTTGATTAGCATCTCTTCCACAAACATTTGCTTCCCCCACCACCAATGAACAGTGGCAGCAGTGCCATCTACAAGATGCACTGCAGGAACTTACCAACGCTCCTTAGACAGCATCTTCCAAACCCACGACCACTACCACCTGGAAGGACAACAGCAGCAGATACCTGAACACCACCACCCGGAAGTCCCCCTCCAAGCCACCCACCATCCTGACTTGGAAATGTATCGCCGTTCCTTCACTATCGCTGAGTCAAAATCCTGGAGCTCCCTCCTTCACAAAACGGTGTAGCTGTACCTCAGGGATTGTGGTGGTTGAAGAAGGCAGTTCACCAGCACTCTCTCAGGGGCAATTAATGCTGGCTCAGCCAGTGACCCCTGCATCATGTAAAAATGAATTTTAAAAACCTATCGCCCCCTGCACTCACTGACTGAATTGGCTTCATGGTCAAGCAACGCCTTGACTTTAAAATTCTCATCCTTGTTTCAAATTGCCTCAGGCCTGAGTTCTGGAATTCCCTCCCTACATCTGAGTGGCTCCCGCTTTCACTTTCCTTCTTTAAGAGATACTCCATAAAACCTCTTTGACCAAACTTTTTATCATCTGCCCTAATGTCACCATATGTGGCTCAATGTTATTTTTCCTTTTACAATGAATGCTCCTGCGAAGTGCCTTGGGATGTTTTATTATATTAAAGGTGGTATACGAATATACATTGTTGTTTTATTACATTGCTAGTTGCAATAACGAACCAAACATGCAAATCTAATAATCTTACCCAATTCAAATTGAAATGAGAAAATCATAACGGCACGACATTAATTGGTAATCTTTTTTAAGAAGGGCCCAGCGACAGTCTTGTAACGGTTTTCTTGATAAAATGTCAACAATTTAATATTTTCTGAAATCATTGATGGTAAACTTGATTATGTTTGAAACACGTTGCATAGTTCCCTTAATATCCCCATTGACTGTTTGATTAAGGGCACAGTTATTCCATTTGTAGTGGAACTCACCCTCTCCTTTGCGCCTGATGGTCAAACAACACATCCCTTTGATTTGTTTCAAGGTCCAAACAGCCTCCTCTAAGCTGGCATCCTCTAGCACTGTCTTCTTTGGCTCTTTTCCATTATATTCTACCTGTGAATTCATCAGTGTCAATAGTCTTTCAGAGAGACATCAGGTCCAACACAGCCAAACAATCCCCTCTCCAACATAATTGTTGAACATTGTTACCCAGCATTTGGTTATAAAATGTCAATGATGGAATGGAAAGGTGTGAAATAATCTGGAACGGCGACACTGCAAAAGTGAGAAAAGTTACAAAGGCGTGTACAACATCTCTATGGCCTTGTCACTGTGTCGTTGACTTACTGTCACGAATGAATTACTATGCGAAGGCATGGTCAACCTCAACATTTCAAGAACAAGTCAGAGCTTAGAAGTGTGTTGACGGATATGTAAAAATGAGAGTTGGTGAAAGGGAAGGTAATTCTACTTCAGCTATGGTTTGGAAGTAGCAATAGATTTTTTATCCTCCTCTTTTCCTGAAGGCATTAACTCACTCAATGGGCGATGATTGCACTTTGGGACCTCACTCCTGCAGTCATTATTCATATGTCTTCTTGAATAATGTGGGTTGGCAAACTATCTCAGACTATGTCATTCTTACAATAATGTTCATGCAATGGAGGCGTTGCTGGCCAGACCATCTTTTATTGCCCATCCTGAATTGCCTTCGAGAAGGTGGTGGTGAGCCATATTCTTGAATGGTTGTAGTCCAGGTGGTGTAGGTACACCCACAGAGCAATTAGGCAGTTCCAGGATTTTGACCCAGCAACGGGGAAGCAACGGCCGGCGATATCGTTCCAAGTCAGGATGGTGTTCTGCTTGGAGGGGAACGTGCAGGTGGTGGTGTTCCCATACACCTGCTGCTCATGTCTTTCTGTGTGGTAGAGGCTGTGGGTTCGGACGTTGCTGCCAAAGCAGCCTTGGAAAATCGCTGCAGTGCTCCCTGTTGATGGTACACACTGTTGCCACTGTACGTCGATGGTGGATGGAGTGCCCATCGAGTGGGCTGCTTTGTCCTGCATGGTGTTGAGCTTTGAGAGTGTTATTAACCTCACCCAGTGTCCACCCACACATGCATTGTGTAGCATGGAGCTGGACCTCAGCTTTTTTCACTTGCCTAACTCTGGAGGTACTGTGTTTAACTCTTAAGACCCTACTGCCAAATTAATTAACTTAACACACCCACTGAACCCAGGACCTCGCCTACATCTATGGCTCAGAAACAAAGTAAATTATTGCACCCATTTTCCAAATGGCTGCACCCAAGGATACTGTAAAAAACCAATCCACAGCATATCTGCATTAGTGTTGGGCGGGGTTACTGGGCTATGGGGATAGGGTGGAGGTGTGGACCTTGGGTAGGGTGCTCTTTCCAAGAGCCAGTGCAGACTCGATGGGCCGAATGGCCTCCTTCTGCACTGTATAATCTATGATAAATATCGGCCTTGGATGATGTTAAGATTCCAGCCTAATGAGGCACCCTATGCAGATGCTAATGACACGTCTAACACTTTTAGCCCTGAGTGGAGTGGAGCAGGCACCAAATCAGATTTTCTAGACACACATGTGGCATGTTGGATTTTTAAATTCATGTAGAGCCAGGATGCGCAGCTGCACTTTTGCCAGAAGCGCAGGAAACCGGCTGGTTGCAGCTATCATTCTTCCGACCAACAGCAACACCGCTCACCCGGCCTGCTCCACCCTCTCTCCCCAAACCTAATTGCAGACCAACCAGCTCTGGAGACGTAATGTGTCTTCATGGCTGCCAGATGCTTCTAAATCCCGGGTAAAATAAAGAGTTTGGGTCTTGGATTCTGAGTGGGCTTGGTGGGGTGGATGCTGCAGGGAAGGTTTCCCCTTATGGGAGGGACTGAAATTAGGGGGCAGATTTAAAAATGGGGGGAGGGGGGGGGGTGCGGGTTCACATTTGGGACAGGGAGGAGAGGATTTGTTTTCTCTCAGTGGGGGAGGTCATTCAAGCTGTGGAGTTGAGGCTACAATCACATCATCCATGAATTTATTGAATGACAGAGCAGGCTCGAGGGGCCGAGTGGCCTGCTCCTGCTCCTAATGATGTTTGATGCGTGATGTTTGTATGGTTCATAGAATCATAGAATTTACATTGCAGAGGGAGGCCAGTCGGCCCATTGAGTCTGCACCGGCCCTTGGAAAGAGCACCCTACCCAAGCCCACACCTCCACATTATCCCCACACCTCCACCATGTCCCCGTAACCCCTCCTACCCTTTTTTGGACACTAAGGGCAATTTAGCATGGCCAATCCACCTAACCTGCACATCTTTGGACTGTGGGAGGAAACCGGAGCAAACCCACGCAGACACGGGGAGAACGTGCAGACTCTGCACAGACAGTGACCCAAGCCGGGAATCGAACCTGGGACCCTGGAGCTGTGAAGCAACTGTGCTAACCACCATGCTACCGTGCTGCCCACGTCTGATATGGGCGTCACAGTGGCACAGCAGATAGCACTGCTGCCTCACCGCTCCAGGGTCCCAGGTTCAATTCTGGCATCGAGTCACCGACTATGTGGAGTTTGTATGTTCTCCCCGTGTCTGTGTGGGTTTCCTCTGGGTGCTCCAGTTTCCTCCCACAGTCCAAAGATGTACAGGGTAGGTGGATTGGCCATGTTAATTGCCCCGTAGTGTCCAGGGATGTGCAGGTTAGGTTATGGGGTTGCAGGGATAGCGAAGGGTGGGGGTGGGAGTGGACATTGATGGAGTACTCATTTGAAGGGTTGGTGCAGACTCGATGGGCTGAATGGCCTCCTTTTGTACCGTAGGGATTCTATGAAACCGGGCACTGATAAATGTTTATCTCCAAAATCTTACTTCTGGGCAATCAGAATGCCTGAAACTGGGGAAATGAAATCATTATTTGTAATCTTTAAAATTAAAATGTTTGCCTCCTGATAAACAACAATTTAAAAATGTATAGAACTAGAACAAATTTTGAGAGTGTGTCCATCAACTTCATGACCTATCATGCTCCTTATTTACTTCTCTCTTCTTTGTGTGCCTATCTGTAAATCCCATCCCGCTGCACAGTACTTCATTGCTAACAGAGCAAGCTAATGATTCATTTAAATATCTGTCAGTTAAAGACGTGCAAGATGAAAGATGGCTTTCCTAACAGGCAGGGCCAAGGTAAGAAACACTGGAGAACTGAACTGTTAATACTTTACTGTTAAATGTCACAAATGTATCACACATAATGCAGGAATTCGTTTTACACCAATGGAAATCAAAAGATACCTTTTACACAAACAGAATATATTAATACTCAGCAGTAGCATAATAATAACAACCGTTTATTGTCACAAGTATGAAGTTACTGTGAAAAGCCCCTAGTCGCCGCATTCCGGCGCCTGTTCGGGTAGCTGGTACGGGAATTGAACCCGCGCTGCTGGCCTTGTTCTGCATCACAAACCAGCTGTCTAGCCCACTGAGCATATGGTAGCACAGTGGTTAGCATTGCTACCTCACAGTGCCAGTGACCTGGATTTGATTCTGACCTTGGGAGACTGTGTGGAGTTCGCACGTTCTCCCCGTGTCTGCATGGGTTTCCTCTGGGTGCTCTGGCTTCCTCTCACAGTCCAAAGATGTGCAGGTTAGGTGGATTGGCTATCTTAAATTGTCCATTAATGTACAACGGTTAGATGGGATTACGGGAATAAGGTGGGGGAGTGGTCCTTGGTAGAGCGCTTTATCAGAGGGTTATTGCAGACTCGATGGGCCGAGTGGCCACCTCCTGCACTGTGGGGATTCTATGATTCCAAGAAAATTCAATTAAGTTGAACCACAGATTGGATAAAGACCATCATAAGGATGCCATTAGCAAGCTATCTGATCATTCAGCGGCGGAAAAAAGCATTCGATGTGTCTGCCTCACTATTGATTTGTCCTCTGTGTAACTTTGCTGTTGTATTCAATTGTGCAATTGTTTGGTCTTTGATTGTGTGTGCCTGTTAACGCTTCTCAGCTCCAAGTGCTGTTAGTTAAACCTAGGCATTGTGACCGAGAAAGAAAAACTAAATTGAAAGCAAGAAGCAGCGAGCATGAGAGCAGACGTTTTAAAGCATTGAATCAAGCCCTGTTCAGACAGAGAAACTGGTGTCATCTCTGCATATCTCTGAGGCACAACACTTTCCCCTCCACGCTCCGATTTGGTTTCAAAAACAAAGCACCCAGATGGAAAAGGTTTTGCAGCATGGATAAAACCCTACCATCATGATCTGAAACCCTGACTCAAGGTCACAATTATTTGCTGGAGATCCAGGTTTGATTTTGTGAATGAATATTCCAGTTGAATTGCCACCAATTATTTCAATCTGTTCCAGGATGCCATCACCATTGAATTCAAATAAAGATATTCTGCTCAGCAACTTCATTGGAGGAGGTCCTTGTAGGAAGGACCTGTGGAAAACAGGAAACAAGAAATTTGGGAATTAGAATTGATTCTCGTGAGAAGAATTGACATCTATTGCCTTCCTTTCTCTTCATATATTGCAATAATAAACAAAACCCCAAAAATATAAACAAGTATATAAACAGAGCTGTAGTCATGTATTTTCACATGATAATAATAATGATAATTATTATTATAAACAGAGCTGTTGTCAGGTATTTTCACTTTCTCACAATGAGGGTAAGGCTCTTCAAAGGAAACCAAAATTACTTACATAATGTGAGATGTTATAGTACCATATAAGGCCAACTCTGTCAAAACTGCCCAATATGGCTGACCCAAATATCCTTTGGAGAGGTTCCTGTGCATCTCTTTGGTATTACCTCTCCCTAAGCTCCTCATTCAGTTGGCAGCATGGCAGACACAAAAGATTTTTTTTGAATGTGAGACTTATTGAAGATGTTGGGTTGGATTCTCCGGTTTGTAGACTAAGAGCTGACGCTGGCGTGGGAACAGTGGCGTTTTACACCCGAAGAAACGGCGCAAAAGCTGCACCGATACTCCATCTGGTGAGGGGCTAGCAGGCACGCACTGTAAAGCCCCCGGCTTTATCTGCGGATATGGCCAGAGAATGCACGCGCATGGCGGCGGCCGCGCGCAGACCCAGCCTACCAGAAACCGCCCCCCTGTAATCAGCCTCGCCACCCCCCCGGATCACCCCCACCAGTGCCCCCATCCCCCGCCAAAGCCCCCCTGCCCACGGAACGCCCCCCCCCCCCGACTGAGGTGGCGCTGGACTCAGCCCGCAGTCGCCACGCCGGGTTCACGAAAAAAAAAGACAAGTGTTCCACGCCTTCGGGAACTCGGCCCATTGTGGGAGGGTCTCAGGTGATGTCCTGAGGCCGTCCCGACGGCGTGCGGCGCGCTCATCGAGTACGCCGTTTCCGAGGGATTGGAGCATTGCAAAAGCGGCGCCGCCCCCGATTTGGCACAAACGGGGATTATCCGGCCGAACGACGAACGCGATTTCAGCATCGCTGACCAGAGAATCTCAGCCGTGGTCTATAAAGAATTGTATAATTTGCAAAGTTAAGATTATATTACCAAACACAACTTTAAATAAATAGTGGATCTGGGAGATCTCCACATTGAAGGTTGGATGGTGTGGTCAAATCCCGGCAGAACTTCTAACTTAAGGTTTACAGCACAGTAAGGATTAATAACTGTACAAACTGTATCAAAGCTACACGTGGTGTCTAGGCTGTGAACGTCCTCTACTGCACTGCTGCTATCTGATTACTCCTGCGTGGAGAGAGAGATAGAGCTTCTGGGTGCTCAGTTATACGGTGGGTCTTGTAATGCCCTCTAGTGTAGTGCCACAGCTAGGTGTTGTGATTAACCCTTTAGTTACATGTCTGTCTACATATCATTACAGAAACCATGTAGAATGTTCCTCTGAGATTGAGGGCAAAAACATTTTGCCCAAGCAGTGAAAAGGGATGTGGGGGAGGAGGTGGGGGTGATGAGACCTACACTTATTTAGTGCATACTGCTATTAAGCCATTTAAAGCAAAATCTTTCTTTGTCTCTCCTCAGCAATACTGAAGAAAACAAAATTGAAAAAAATACATTGAATCTACTTAAATAAATGAAAATGTATTGTTTACCGGTCTCGTTCACATGGTGCCGTGGCTCCAGTCATGGACAGTAAGCTTTCAGGGGATGACTCAGGCTTTTTGAATGGTACTGAAATGAATTTGACACAATTTAGATATGCTTTGTGCTGATGATGAAATGCTATATTGTACTTACATTCTCAGTTCAATTTCTCTATAAAGTAGAAGTTGAATTGCAAAGTGAAAAATCAATTTTACCGTTACCTATTTGAATGTAATATTGTCTTTAGTTTTAAGTTGAATTGTTACAAAGCATGTGCATCCACAATATGGTGAAAGCCTTCTTTGCAATTTTTGGCAAGGCTATTATGTTACAGCTGGCTCTCGGTCGGAACTTTGAAGGCAAATTCCACTCTGATGTAATTAATATTGGTTGTTATTCATTGGTATTTGACTGTTTAAATGCTGTGAAGCATGGCCAGAAAGTCTCTCACAAACTTTAGTTTCATTACAGACCCATATATTACACAAGTTATCTGGAAATGTTAAGCCTATATCATTAGACGGGCAGTGTGGTGTAAGTGCAGAGGTGCATTGCAACATGAAAGGATGTGGGTTTGTGCTCATGATTCCTCACGTGATCTTTATAAGTTTCCATTTGAAAAGCTGCTGCACAAGCTTAAGTCAGTAGATATCAATCGTAAAATGTGAAATGGGTTAGCGGGTGGCTGAAAGAAAGGGAGCTTGGATGATAGGATAGGATGAAGAACTAATTAGGAAGATAGCAGGGGGTAAGAAGCACTGCATTGATGTAGGATCCATGTTGTGCACAATTTACATAAAATAATTCAAGACATAAAATGCAATTTGATAAAATGTACAGATGATACGAAGAAAGAAAGGAATCGTTTGTATTTATATAGCAGTTCAACATATCTCTCAAACATCATGGTAGCACAGTGAACAAAGAACAAAGAAAAGTAGAGCACAGGAACAGACCCTTTGGCCCTCCAATCCTGTGCCGACCATGCTGCCCGTCTAAACTAAAATCTTCTACACTTCCTGGGTCCGTATCCCTCTATTCCCATCCTATTCATGTATTTGTCAAGATGCCTCTTAAATGTCACTATCGTCCCTGCTTCCACCACCTCCTCCGCCAGCGAGTTCCAGGCACCCACTGTCCTCTGTGTAAAAAGTGGTTAGCCCCGTTGCTTACAGCTCCAGGGACCCGGGTTCGATTCCCTGTTGGGTCACTGTCTGTGCGGAGTCTACATGTTCCCCCCGTGTCAGCATGGATTTCCCCCAGGTGCTCCAGTTTTCTCCCACAAGTCGCGAAAGACTTGTTAGGTGAATTGGACATTCTGAATTTTCCTTCAATGTACCCGAACAGGCGCCGGAGTGTGACGACTGGGGGATTTTCACATTAACTTCATTGCAGTATTAATGTAAGCCTACTTGTGACACAAATAAAGATTATTATTATCCTAACGTGCTTCATATTACAATCAATTACTTCGAAGATCAATCAATTTTGTTATGTGAGAGCAGAAGGGGTGGAAGTGACAGATTAGTTTGTTGACTTGTTCATCATAGCTGCTGGAGAAAACTTGGAAACGGGTGGGGCAATGGCAGATAAAATCCAACATGGTGAAGAATGTGCAACCCACTTACGGATTACTGTGGAGCCAGCTGAAGGAAAGTTGGGAGTAATGGTGGACTCAAAAATGAGACTGTCCGATAATTGTGTAGCAACAATGAATAAAGCTAACAGGAAGATTTTGCATCTGATCGGACCATACAAAAGGTGGATAATATATAAAACAAAATAGAAAAGTTTAGTTAATTATTTTTTAAGTTGAATCTGGACTACAAGAGAAGGGAACACAGTCATAAACTAGTAAAAGTCAAGTTCAAGATAGAGGTCAGGTAGCGCCTAAAATAATTTTTCAGATAGTAGAAGAAAATATTGTGGATTTTTGAAATACGAACCAGTGGTGTACCAAACGGGCATAGACTTGTGGGCGAGGAGGTGTGTGGTATACGCAACTGGTCATCTTGTCTCAGTGGATAGAGGTTGCAGATTAACTTAACGACAGGAGCTTATCCCAGGCCATGGTTGCAATACAGAGAAAAGTTTCTGACCTTATCCCAGAGCTGTCAAGCTCATAATCTTAACACTCGTCCCTCTTACTCTTTGCTCACACCTCCATCACCTTCAGCCTCACTACTCACTGGACTCTCCTGTCTCTGCTGATCTTCATTCTACTACAATCACTGAATGACATTCACTCCAATTCTTCCCCTTCTGATTCACACTCTCCACACTTCCTACTTTCACCACAGGGGCGACCAGCACTTGCTCTTACACACAGCAGACATACAATTCAAACATGATAGGCACATTCTCTAGATACTTCAGAAAGATGTAACTATAAGACACACCTGTTCTTCTTGTAAGAGAAAGTCTTGAATAATATAACCCAGCACATCTGTGCAAGAGACAGCATTTGCAACAATCTTTAGCCAGATGTGCCAAGTGGATGATCCATCCTGGCCTCCTCCAGAGGTCCCCAGCATCACAGATGCCAGTCTTCAGCCAATTTTATTCACACCATGTGATAACAAGAAACGGCTGAAGACACAGGATACTGCAAAGGCTATTGGCCCTGACACAATTCCAGCAAAAGAACTGAAAACCTTTGCTCCAGAACTTGCTGTGCCTCTAGTCAAACTGTTCCAGTACAGCTACAACACTGGCATCTACCCGGCAATGTGGAAAATTGCCCAGGTATTTCCAGTACACAAAAAGCAGTATAAATCAAACCCAGCCAGTTACCGCCGTATCAGTCTACTTTTGTTCATCAGTAAGGTGATGTAAGAAATCAACAGTAAGCGGCACTTACTTACCAATAACATGTTCACTAACGCTCAGTTTGGGTTCCACTAGGGTCACTCAGCTCCTGATCTCATTACAGCCTTGGTTCAAACATAGACAAAAGAGCTGAACTCCAGAGGTGAAGTGAGAGTGACTGCCCTTGACATCAAGGCAGCATTTGACTGAGTATCAAGGAGCCCTAGCAAAACTGGAGTCAATGGGAATCAAGGAGAAAACTCCCCATTGGTTAGAATCATGCCGAAGATGGTTGTGCTTATTGGAGGTCAGTCATCTCAGTGCCAGGACATCATTCCAGGAGTTCCTCAGGCCCAACTCTCTTCAGCTGCTTCATCAATTACCTTTCTTCCAACAAAAGGTCAGATGTTGGGATGTTCACTGATGACAGCACCATTTGCAACTCCCCAGACATGATGCAGTCCATGCACAAATGAAGCAAGACCTGGACAATATCAGGCTTGGACTGACAAGTGGCAAGTAACATTCGCGCCACACAAGAGCCAGGCAATAACCATTTCCAATAAAGGAGAATAAAGCCATCATCCCTTGACATTCAATGATATTACCATCACCAAACCCCACCCCCCCCACTATCAACATCCTGGGGGTTACTGTTGACAAGAAACTGAACTGGACTAGCCATATAAATACTGTGGCTACAAAAGCAGGTCAGAGGCAGTTGAATAACTCACCTCCTGACTTCCCTAAGCCTGTCCACCACCTACAAGCCACAAGTCAGGAACGTGATGGAATACTCTCTACTTGCTTGGCGCGTGCAGCTCTCGCAACACTCAAGAAACTCAACACCATCCAGGACAAAGCAGCCCGCTTGATTGATACCCCTTCCAGAAACATTCACTCCCTCCACCACCAGCACACAGTAGCAGAGGTGTGTACCAGCTATAAGATGCACTGCAGTAACTTACCAAGACTCCTTAGACAGCACCTTCCAAAACTGCGACCACTACCATCTAGAAGGACAAGGGCGGCAGAAACCTGGGAACCCCACCTGGAATTCCCCCCCTAATAGCACAGTGGGTGTACCTACACCATGTGGACGGCAGCGGTTTAAGAAGGTAACTCACCACCACCTTTTCAAGGCCAATTAAGCATGGGCAACAAATACTGGCCTAGCCAGCGAAGCCCACATTCTTAAAAATGAATTTAAAAAAGAAATATATATATAACAGGATTCTGAGCCAGAGGCAGCTGAGCCCATCTGCACATCATACAGGCCATCTCCAGCAGGGGAAGGATCGTGGCTATGGTGAGCAGCAATGTTGAAAGAGGGATCCTTCAGACCTTGGTCACTTTTCCTCCTTACTGCTATCTCACTATTCGGAATTCCAGACAAACTACAGCTGCTTTCAGCATCTATTCATTTATTCCTCCTTTCTTGCAAATTAAAACGTAAAACTTTTAACCCTCTTTTTCATTTTAGGTGCTGAAAACGCTGTCATCCCTGTGACACTACAATGAGGCCAGCCTTCTTGAAGCTCGCGCCTCATTTGAGCTGACCCTAACAAGAACCAGTTCAGAAGTTGGCAACGGGGTTGGGGGGGGGGGGACTTTCGAAGCTAGGCTAAAGGACAGGTCTTCATGTGGTGAACCATAAGCCACAAGTGGGTAGGATCTAGGGCAGTGGGTTGGAAACAACACAAGTGCTGCTTGTTGAAGTGCAAGATCACACACAAACTCTGCTGCAGAGAACTATGAGCCAGGCGCCACAGAAGGCTAGCTGGCACATATTGAAAATACTAAATGCAATGGGTAACATACAAGTGAGCTTGCACCCAATTGCTCAGGACAGTTTGGCTCCATTTTGTGCCTGGGCGCTGTGCAAAACAAGGAGACCATTCTGTCCAACTTAGAATGAGTGATCACCTTCATGAATGCAACAAGAGTTCACTGCGGACAGATTTTATGGCAGTGTACACCACTGTGAAGGAGGATCACATAGCTGCCACCTTGGCTGCGGAAGCCAGTGTTGGCAGCAGCGTCCAAGGCATCTCTTCACATCACTACTGGTGCTTTTGTGCAGAACTGTAGGAGGGAGGAGTGACAAGGACCAGGGGAGGGGTGACTGTGGGCAAGGTAACTGCTATCCTCTATCGGGAGGACGGCATGCCTGTTCTCCTGCCACCTAATCCACTAGTGCCCATGTTATTATCACGCAGTCATCTGGGGCAAACTGTCCCAGTCCACAGTGAGTTGCAGCAGTCAGAAGTCAGCCACCAGACCATCTGAAGCATCATCAATGGAAACAATATAAATTTTCACCTTTCCAGTTGTATTCACTAGGGAGGAACCTCATTAAAGCACTAGGTTAGGTAAAAACTCTCCACTTCTCTGGATAGGTGCAGCTCCAACAACACTCAAGATGCTCGATACCACCTAGGACAAAGCAGCCAGCTTGATTGGTACCCCTTAATCATTCATCCCTCCACCACCGGTGAACAGTGATAACTGTGCGTACCATCTACAAGATGCACTGCAGAAACTCACCAATGTTCCTTTGGCAGCACCTTCTAAACCAATGATCCACTACCATCTAGAAGGACAAGAGCAGCAGATGCATGGGAACACCACTACGTGAAGGATCCCCTCCCAAGTCGTTCACTATCCTGCTTTGGAGATATATTGCCGTTCCTTCACCGTCGCTGGGTTAAAATCCTGGAATTCCCTCCCTAACAGCACTGTTGATGTACTTGCATCCCAGGGTCTGCAACGGTTGAAGAAGGCAGCTCACCGACATCTTCTGTCGGGCAACTAAGGATGGGCAATAAATGCTGGCCTAGTCAGCAATGGCCAAATCCCAGAAATTAATTTTGACAAAATGAGCTTTTAAGACAGGCATTGAAGGTTGAAAAAGTGTGTTTCCTCCTCCTCTTCAAGGTGATCTTTCTCCCCCTGTTCTATTTCTTGCTGCTCAGGTAGTGGTAAGGGCAGGGCCCTCATGCGCATTATGCTGCAGACAACCACAAATTTGGACACATGTCCAGGCTATACTCCTGAATGGTCCAGCCAGCACAAATGTTACTTGAGCACGCTTGGCGATATTTCTGCTGGGCAACATGGCTTTTACTGCATGCAAACTCTTCAACTGTGCTTGGTTCCTGTTAGGCAGCTATGCCCCAAGAGTCACCCCTTGCCAGCCTGTAGTCAGCCACTGATCTGATAACCTGTTTGGAACAAAAGCAGCACAGGGGACCGACACAGGATGAATGAATCTTGACTTTAAGCACAGATCTGCATGGTGCATGGCCTATGGTCAAAAAATTAAGTGTTCAGAAAGATATGTAAATTCTACATATTATTTGAACTTAATTTCTTATCGTGTTCATTTGAGACTTTAGCCATTGTGTGCAAATTAAACTAAAACAAATCCTTAAACACCAATTTCCCTACACGAGGATGGTGATGGGGTGCACACAAGGCAATGTGGCTGCAGGCTTTGACACTTCGGACTGTGGGCAAACCTTCAATACCAAGTTCTCTGATCTTACTTCACTCCATCCATTGAGAAAGTAACGTAGCTGTTCCTACTAGCTTGGAGATTTTGGATGAATTTCCTGATAGAACAGCAAACAGGTAGATGTCACTCATAGCTACAGTTCCTATAGCAAGCATAACAGGATGGAAAATAATATTACCTTCAGCCTAGTATTTAGAGAAATAATAATTGAAAAATATGACGAAGGATGAATTGAACAGAAATAAGACTCTCCCATAGGGGCTGGTTTAGCACACTGGGCTAAATAACTGGCTTTTAAAGCAGACCAGGCAGGCCAGCAGCATGGTTCAATTCCCGTACCAGTCTCCCCGAAGAGGCGCCGGAATGTGGCGACTAAGGGCTTTTCACAGTAACTTCATTTGAAGCCTACTTGTGACAATAAGCGATTTTCATTTATTTCATTAATATACTTAATCTCTGGCCTCATCTTCCAAAAAATAAACTGTCAACAATTTAGGAAGATGTTGTGGGTGTTCCAGCAGTTGGGATGGTGGTCTAACACAGTCCTGTGCTTGAGTGTCTTGAATGTGTTGGTATAGTTTGGGTGAAATGTGTTAAGTTGCTTGTTGCAGGGCCACAAAATGCAAAATAGTCCATGGTGGGGAAGAGGAGGAAATTAACATGATGAAGCTAATCATGGTAGAATCCCTCTGCCAAAGCTTGTCCTGGAGACATTTTACAATCAACAACTTGGGGACCGTATTATTAACTGTGCCTCACTGACCATCAGTTCACTCCAACCGCAAGCTCAAACCTGTGGCCATAATGGTTCACCTGAGGAAGGAGCAGTGCTCCGAAAGCTAGTGATTTGAAACAAAGCTGTTGGACTTTAACCTGGTGTTTGGTGTTGAAAGACTTCTTACTGTGCCATAATGAATGGCATTGTACCTGTGGTAGAAATTAAGCCATCTTTGAAGCAGCCAGTCTTAATTGTGATAAACATTGGGGCTCATTGAATTATTCCTTATTATCAGGTTGCTGAGATTTCCATCATATTTTGCACTGTACCCCGATCATGAATGAGAAAATGAAAACTCACTGACATCAGGAATATTTTCATTGCAACTGTCAGTATCTGTGCAATCATCTACTGATGTGACAGCATCGTCATCAATAGAATGTCTGTTGCTGTGAAAATACAAAGACAAGATTAGAGTTCCGAACTACAGAAGGCTTCTCCTCCCAGTTTTTTTTCCCTTTCCCTGCCGAAGACGTTGACACCTTTTTAGGAGTTGTGTTCTTTGCTGGTTGTTACTTTATCCAAATGATCACTCTTCATGTTTGAGCCTAGACGATGAGTGTTCGTAGACCACTGACTGACCCAGCGTGTCATAGATAGTATTGAGAAATAAAAGCCCTGGCTGGTTCACTCCCCCGCTAATGGAGTGTATTGAGGTGAATTATAGTAGCCCCTATCTGGAGGCCAGCTGATCAACACCATTTCTCTAGAAATGGCCATGAAGTTGTGGCATTGTCATAAAAACCCAACTGTTCCACGAATGTCCTTTAGGAAATGAAACTCGTGGTTTTACCCAGTCTGGCCTTTTTCTGACTCCGATTGACCCTTCACAGTCCTCTGAAGCCACTCGGCTGTGCCAAACCACAGGCTGCAGCAACTCAGGAGGAAGGCCCACCACCACCTTCTCAGGGCAACCATGGAGGGCAATAAGTTCCAGCCTGGCATGCAAGGCCCACATCCCCAGAATGAATAAATGTAATCACCCATCGGTCCTCTTGATTCAATGGTGAGTATAGACTCACAGAAAGGAAGTTCTTTAAAGCACCACATAATGATCTTTTACAGAGGCTGCCATCGAAAGGGTGTGTGTGCTGTCCCTCTCACCTGAATGATTCTTCCATGGCATCTTCAGTTTGGCGTCTGTAGAGAGATTCCTTGCTGGGTGGCTCAACGAAGGAAGAGCTGACACTACTCACTGACTCACAGCTTTCCGTTTTCTTTAGATTTGTATAAAACTGTAAATGAAACAAACTGGCCGATCAGAAAATTAATTAAACACACAGCTACGTGACAGAACCTGACAAATCATTGGGACTCCAGGATGAATCGATGTAATCTTAAAATTACAGCGAGACTATTTAGCTGTGAAATCAATAGGCACTTCTTCCACACAAAGGATAGGAGCAATCTCAAACTCTCTCCTCAGAAAGACTCATGGATGCTCGGTCAATTGGAAATTTCAGGACCGACATCAATAGATCTTAGTTTGGCAGGGTTATCCAGGGATATGGGTGAAAGTTGGGCAAATAAAGTTAAGATACAAATCAACCGTGATCTGACTGACTAATGGACTAGGCTTGAGGGACTGAATGACCTCCTCCTGTTCCGGAGAGTTCTGGCGGTTTTACATGTCATTGTCCCGGCAATAACCTTCCTCACATACTCTTATCCAACTTCCAACTTCAGCCAGAGATTTTGAATTAAAATTAAGCAAAAGAAAATAAATGAAGAACAAGTTGAAATAATTAAAAAACAATAAATAATAATAATAATCTTTAATATTGTCACAAGTAGGCTTACATTAACACTGCAGTGAAGTTACTGTGAAAAGCCCCTAGTCACCACATTACGGCGCCTGTTCGGGTACACAGAGGGAGAATTCAGAATGTCCAATTCACCTAAAAGCACATCTTTCGGGACTTGTGGGAGGAAACCGGAGCGCCTGGAGGAAACCCATGCAGACACAGGGAGAATGTGCAGACTCCGCACAGACAGTGACCAAAGCCGGGAATCGAACCCGAGACTCTGGAGCTGTGAAGCAACAGTGCTAACTACTGTGCTACCGTGCAAGATATGTTTGTAAATGCAAGTGTGACATTTGAAGACGAGGAGATGGCCAGCTGTTTCATTGACCCTGTTCTGTGGTAATGGTGTAATTTCTGTACATCATGACCCCTATATCATGCCCACAGATGTGCACTTTCTCACTCCAAGACATCTGATAGCAAATAGGAACAGAACCCAAGCTAATGTTTCTCTCCTTAACTTATTGAAGCCAGCTGTAGTTCAACATGACTGACCTCATTGAAGTCAACTAACTCATCGCAGAGAGTTGAATCTTCACCTTCATTATCTGTTTGACTCAATGACATATCACACAATGTAAGTAAATATGGGTATATACATTCATACCTATATTCCCATATTTGCTGGTAGATATAAGCCTGCCTATATTTATTTATTTATTTATTTTAAATTTAGAATACCCAATATTTTGTCCAATTAAGGGGCAATTCATCATGGCCAATCCACCCACCCTGCACATAATAATAATAATCGCTTATTGTCACAAGTAGACTTCATTGAAGTTCCTGTGAAAAGCCACATCTTTGGGTTGTGGGGGTGAGACCCACGTAGACACGGGGAGAGTGTGCAAACTCCACACGGACCTGGGTCCTCAGCGCCGTAGGCAGCAGTGCTAACCACTGTGCCACCGTGCCGCCCTACCTGCCTATATTTATAACTGAGTTAAATTTTGTACAATGTAATGTAATGAAACTGACCTGTTGCACACAATAATATTTTGAAAAGGTTCAAGAAGAAAAACAGAAAAAATACTTTTTGGGAAATAGGCAACCCACCCACAAAATAGCAATCTGAGAATTCCTGCAATCTCATTAGTGACTTGTTCGTGAAGGGGATAAGCCTGGGCGCACGATGACCAGATGGAAGAGAGGAATAGAAGATACGTCGATAGGATTAGGTGACGTAGGTGGGAGGGGGCTCAACTGGTGGAGACCAGTTCGGCCAATTTACAAGTTTCTGTGCTATGAATTCTGTACATTTATCCCGTATTTGGAGTGGTTTTCACTTCAGATGTTTACAATTTCCAGGTTAGTCCGCAGCACCTCTTGGGAATGGCAACACAACACAGTCTCTCTCTTTGAACAGTTATTCCTCGTGTAAACTGTATGAAAGACTTGCTCACATACATCACTCTGGCTGCTGCAGCAGCTGTCATCACTCTCACAGCTGATGGTCCGTGGATTCACTGCTTGCAGGCGCTTCAGTTTGGGCTTCTCACGTGGTGGGGTTTTATTATTTGTTACTTTCTGTTAAGGAATTAAGAAAGGAAAATTGAAGCAAATATGTTCAGCTTTTCTATTATAATAAAGTAAACAGCAAACTTGCGAAAACAATTAGTTTCATCATGAGTGTGCTTCATTTCATTTTTTTAAATTTAGAGTACCCAATTCATTTTTTCCAATTAAGGGGCAATTTAGCGTTTCCAATCCACCTACCCTGCACATCTTTGGGTTGTGGGGGTGAGACCCACGCAGACACGGGGAGAATGTGCAACCTCCACACGGACAGTGACCCAGAGCCGGGATCGAACCTGGGACCTCGGCGCCGTGAGGCAACAATGCTAACCACTGCGCCGCCATGCTGCCTTAACTGTCCTTCATTTCTAATGAGGTTTATTCATCCATCACAATGATCATTGAGTGCATCATTGACATGTTAAAGGTAGGCTTCAGAAGCCTGCATCAGGCTGGCTGCATCTTGCAATATTGTCATGCTGGATTGCAGGATCATTGTTATTTATTGCAAGGTGTACGATTGATTTACAAAAATGACCTAATTTTCAAGGCCTCAGAGGAGAAATGTCGATCTACATGGCCAACACAACTAAACATCATCAGCATGACAATAGTATGCAAGACAACATGTTGCGAGGCATTTGTCCATGCTCATGCAGGAGAGCTTTATTTCCGGTTTCAGCCTTGACTCAGTGGTAGTGCTCTAACTTGTGACAAGAGGTCATAGGTTCAATCTGCACTCCAGAGACACAGGGGCCTAACCTCCGAGCTCCCCAGCGTCAGAATTCAGAGGTACCCCAAAGGTACACTGGGGAATCCCTCTCGAAACTTCACAGGTAGGTATTTGCATGGCAATTGCCCAGAAGTGCCAACATCCCCTAGATAATAGCCCTGCACTTTGAACCATCATAAAATTTAAATCACCAACTTCGGATGGTTTCCACAGGTTTGCACTAAATTTACTTAGAAAACTATCTGCTAACTTCTGGGTAACTATTGTAAAGAACCAGATCAACCGCCCAACAGGACACCCCACACTCCCAACCACTCAAGGGACACTCTAACCTTCTTGAATATGGACCACCTCCCTCAAACACCACCCCCTGACAGCACAGTGGTTAGCCAGGGTCCCAGGTTTCATTCCCGCTTGGGTCACTGTCTGTGCGGAGTCTGCACGTTCTCCCTGTGTCTGCGTGAGTTTCCGCCGGGTGCTCTGGTTTCCTCCCACAAGTCCCAAAAGACGTGCTGTTAGGTGAATTGAACATTCTGAATTCTTCCTCAGTGTACCCGAACAGGTGTCGGGGTGTGACAACTAGGGGATTTTCACAGTAACTTCATTGCAGTGTTAATGTAAGCCTACTTGTGACAATAATAAAAATTATTTTTATAAACCCGACCCAAACTCCACCAATGTGACCTGACTCACTACCTCACACTGCTGATGAATACCACATCCCCCCACCTGCCCCGCCCTGCCCTGCCCCACTGTGGTCTGATAGTCATATGACCATCATATGGTCAGAATTAGGGGTGTTCTCTGATGATTGCACAATGTTCAGCACCATTCACATACTGAGGCAATCCATGTCCAAATGCAGCAAGACATGGACATTATCCAGGCTTGGGCTGACACGTAACATTCATGCCACAGAATCATAATCATCTGCAACAGCTTCTCCTGTAACGTACGCATTGCACGTGGAACTATATGTTCACGCAAGAAGTGACCAATTTTAAAGTCAGCAACGAGTCTTGCTGCAGAACTTTCATCCAACACTCCATACTCTGGAACTTCAGGAGGATGGAAAAAGTTGAAGAAAGAGTCATTTGGTACAGTTTTCATCCCTGTTTTATCAGTACCCCGACCCTTATGCTTCTGCTTTGTTTTAATGGTTTTCAGTGTGACGTTTTTCCTTTCTTCCAGTCGTTTTGGCACCCTGTGCATCCCGTGATTTCTGGTTCGTCAAAAAATAAAAAATCAACTCATCAGTTCACGACTCCAGCTGGCACGCTTTTGTGATGATCTCATTTGTGAAATACTCATTTGGCTCAAACTTAAACTCCAGAATGAAGCTCATTGCCTGTTCAGGCTCTTGTAGATGCTTTAATATAGGCTCATCATGATCTTGTATCATATCGCTGAGTGTCTTCGCATTTTTGCAGACTGTTAACCAAACCTCTGGAGTTCCCTTTGGATCCTCCATCTCTTCATCTGGTTTATCTTCCTCCACTTTAACTTTCGTTTGTACCTCATAGGATAACTGCACCATTGTATCTCATTGCGAGTCGCAATGATCCTCTGTTGCTAAGCTGTCTGGAATGTACAGCTGCACAACTAGGCTCAGTGCTTCACACGCATCCACTCATATGATAGACTCGTGCTCCATGTCCACAATGGAAAATGGTATAATGTCTATTGCGTACCCTTCAAGTTCACATGCTCCCAGCGTCTCAATCTCATGCCCATTGTAGTCTTTCAGTAGTCTGGTTTGATTGAGGACTTTTGGTTTAACTCACAGCCTGTTCAAATCAGAAAACTAAAGCTGCACTGTGTCGAGCTTGCATTTGTCATTGTGACATTCAGCATCACTGGAATCATCCATCTGTCTTCGATGGTTTCAGCATTACCAACACTATTGCCGTGACTGGTCAGTAGGACTTCTTCGCTCTGCATTTTTGGCATTGCCATGATCTTAGACAAATCAGGTCAATTAAAAATAGATCTTAAATGGACATCTCATCAATTGCGGTGACTGTCCCTGTTCGGTCTACGGCAGAATGCGAGAAACATTGCTTCGCAAAATGATTTGTTCGGCCACACTTGGAACGCAATTTCCCAAATGCTGGACATTGCGCAGGCCCAGGTCGATTGTCATATCGCTGGCATAAGGTGGCGGATGCAGTCGGCCGCTTAAAATGGCTGCCTGCATTGAGACCACATTTCTTGTTTGACTGCGTCACAGTGCTGATGGCGCCTTCTTCCAGATTGGTACCAAAATGTTTTAGGTTGAGCGCGCTAATCTGCTGCGCAGCTAGCTCAGTTCTTCCCTTAATAACCTATCATGTACCTTGTCATTCGGTATCCCCAACACTATCTGATTTTAAAGTACTAAAGTTGCACGACTGCGCCTTCAATCACAAGTCAGTTAAAAAACTATCCAAAGATTCACCAGCTTTTTGGGTATGCATACAAAATATATAACATTCAAATGTTTCATTTTTCTTCGAAGAGCAGTGCTCAAAATACTTTATTATTTCCTTGAAGCTCTTGCTTTCCTCTTCGCTGTCGTACGCGGAGGTATTGTAAACCTCTATTGCTCAAGGACCTGCTACCGTGAGCAGCAACGCAATGCGCCTCTTGTCAGGCTGTGCCTGCAGGCCAAGAGTGGGAACATAGAGTCTAAATGGTTGCTAAACACAGCAATTTTCATCTACGTTACAGGTGACTTGAAGCTGGTGGGGTGCCTTCAAACCGTCCATCTCTAACTTCACAGTCTTCCCTTGCGTCGAGTTTCAGTTGCCCATAGTTTACCAGGTAGGCAGAATAATTTTTGTTTTTCTTCCTTCAGCCTGTTTCGTCCCGTCTTCTCCATTGTTACCTTTAATTGTTCAACACTCTTGGTACCATGTTATGTTCCATGTTATGGCCATAGTACAGATGGACACAGAACATCTAGTTCTTGGACCCGCAAGGTTGCTTTATTAACACTATTAACACGTGGAAAGATAACTAACAAATTGAGATATAGACAGTAACAAATACATGAATTCAGTGAATTCTCCTGGAGCTGTTCCTCGTGTGACTATCCTCATGTACATCTTACTACCAACTCGCGGGTATCTCAAGTCACATGATAGATTTCTATCACCACTAGCTGGTTGGAGGTTGCATTGCTAACTAGATACAGAACTGTGCACAGGCATATCACCACAGTTATCTTGCTCTGGATCTTTGTGGTGTTTATGGTTACAGGCACAACACCACTGTGTTGAAGTGCCAACCCAGCAATCGCAACATGTAACCTCACTTAAAAGGGCTCCAAAGAGCCTGCATCTGCTGGAGCTCCAGGCCAGGTACTTCCTAGAACTCCAGGGAATGCGAGGGCAACATGAAAGTGAAGGTTACCCCGGCTCCCCACCCCTTTTTCTTGACGCTTGTGGCCAGGAAATTGCACAACATCTGGGAACGCAAGTGAGGAAAATTAGACCGTGTTTTTAGAAGGTGATGCTATTTTAGAGATCAAGTGTGGCCTCCATTTACTTCGCTACAAGTGACAATGAAAATCCCAGCCCTTGCTTCTGAATAATGACTGAAAAATAGTCCTACCTCCTGTCTGTCCCTGCTTGACCTTAACTGCAGGATTTCCTTATTCAACTCACGATATGTGTCCTGTAGTTCAATAACTTGTTGACGACATAAATCCTTGTCCATGATCATTTTGCTAATTTGCAATTGGGCCTCATCCCTCGCTCCATAAGCCTGTGAAAAAATAAGAAAAGGTATTTTCGACACATTGCTCTCATGATTAGCCTGCCACTATAAGAGTGCTCATGGTTTCTCTGAAAATAGCGCTAACCAAGGAACTGATGTGTTGGGTGTTCTGGATCACAAACAGGTCACCAACACTGGAAGTGGTGCAACTCTATTTTATTATAAGGTTAACTATATTAACATACTTGAACTGTGGGTAAATGCAATACTAGCTTTAACTGTTGACCCTTGCCTAGTCCTAACCAGGTGATGCACTCAGCACATGGTGAATGTCTGTGTTGCAGGCTGTGAGCTCTGTGCTCCGAGCTGGCTGCTACTAGAATGAGCGGGAACTCTCCTATCCCCTGCCTTTATAGTGCGTGTGCTCTCACTGGTGATTGGCTGTTGTGTATGCTGATTGGTCCCACTGCATGTCCATCAGTGTGTGTGTGTGTCTGCACCATAATATACTGGTGTATATTATGACATCCGCCCCTTTTATATAAAGAATATGTGCCTGCGTGACAATAAATATTGTGTAGTGAATGTACCTGGCTATGTGTATGCGTGTTATTTACATGACTATGTACATGAGGCTAATCTATTTACACAGGAAGGTGCCTGGTGCCGAGAAATAGGGTGTCACACCAACAATGAAATGAACATTATATACAAACTACTGGAACGATGAAACAGGATAACAGAACAGATCAAAGAGTCCAACATCGTAAAACTCATAAGTCAAGTCTCTGAGGTGGGCGACGAATTCTGGTTGACCATCAGGGTGGTACACCACTCGTCGTCTGGATCAATGCTGTGCACCGACAGCGGCTGGTGGTTTTGATTCGGGGACAGCCTGTTCTTTGTTATAACAGCGACTCGAAAAGGCTCCCTCGGGTCCTCGGTGTCACTAGTCTGCGGGAAGTCGGAATCGGACTCGGTTTGGGGGTAGGTAACTGCTTGTTGCAGGGTTCTTCGGAGGTTTATTTAATTTCCTGGTTCAATTTGAGGCATTGTGCTGTCATTCCAGGTGAAGGAAGGTTGTTTTACAGCTTTAAAAGATTTTTTCTTTGATTTGGGAAGTTTTCCCTTTAAATGGGTGTGGCCAGGGGCCTCTGATGTCATGACGCGCGTGACGTAGCACGTAGGAGGCGTTTGGACATGCGCAGATCGCGGTTCCTTTACTGATGGCCGTTTTCGTGATTGTGCATGCGCGGCTTTGCGCAACTGCGCAAGTGCAGTCCCTTTAGAAAGATGGCCGCTGACCAAAATCGTTCTCTGCTCCGGGATTTAGGCCTCGAGGTGAGTACTGGCGCTTCTCTTACCTTTTCTTGCTGGTTGGAGTGTGTTTTCCTCACAGTATTTGCCGTATTTGTCCAGGACTGCCTGGAAGTCGCTCCTGTTTTGCCCCTTGGAGAACTTGAATTTTTTAAAGATTTATTCTGCTCTGGCACCGGTGATGGTGAGGAGAAGCTCTGTTTTTTCAGGATCGGCCAGGTCTTCTAGTTCGGCTGGCAGCAGGAAGATTTCAAACTTTTGCCGGAATGCCCGCCAGTTTTCGCGGAGATCGCCGTGGCACTGGAGCTGCTGCGGAACCCGGATCTTGAATATCTTGCCTGGGTATCGCTGCTGGTTGTCACTGTACGCTGAGGTGCCGACGATGCGGAGCAGCGGAGGCGGGTTGATGTTCTCCATACTTCAGGATGCCGGAATGCTGATTAGTTGCAGGTGGGTCTCAGAAGTGCTAGTATGCAACCACTCCTTGTACCATGATGTGTTGGGTGTTCTGGATCACAAACAGGTCACCAACACTGGAAGTGGTGCAACTCTATTTTATTATAAGGTTAACTATATTAACATACTTGAACTGTGGGTAAATGCAATACCAGCTTTAACTGTTGACCCTTGCCTAGTCCTAACCAGGTGATGCACTCAGCACATGGTGAATGTCTGTGTTGCAGGCTGTGAGCTCTGTGCTCCGAGCTGGCTGCTACTAGAATGAGCGGGAACTCTCCTGTCCCCTGTCTTTATAGTGCGTGTGCTCTCACTGGTGATTGGCTGTGGTGTTGGGTATGCTGATTGGGCCCACTGCATGTCCATCAGTGTGTGTGTGTGTGTCTGCACCATAATATACTGGTGTATATTATGACAGGAACCATATAGTTGCATCACCTTTTTCACTAAACTGTGATATTACCATTGTGACAATGCGCTTATGTTTACTGGGTGTAATTTTCTTTTTTTGTTTTAAAATTTAGAATACCTAATTATTTTTTCTCCAATTAAGGGGCAATTTAGCGTGTCCAATCCACCTAACCTGCACATCTTTGGGTTGTGGGGGTGAAAACTCCACATAGACAGTGACCCAGGGCCGGGATTCGAACCCGGGTCCTCAGCGTCGCTGTCCCAGTGCTAACGCAAGCCGCCCCTCACTGGGTGTAATTTAATGCACAAAATATAGAGTCCCATTTTGGGCTTGTAGAGCGGGGTCTTGAGAATGGCCCTGCTATCAAATGGGACTCTGTCTTTTTTTCTGGCCTCGGTAGGGAACCTCCCACTGAGGCTGCACTTACCTCATTTCCTGAGGGGGTCTTAGCATATCACTTAGGGGGTCTTAGCATATCCTCAACCCACCTCTTTCAGAGCAGGGCAACCCGCCCGGGTATGACACCTGGCATGGACAACCTGGCACCTGTGCGCCGGCAGCCTGGCAACCTGGCAGTCTACCGTCCAGCCTGGCAGTGCCACCCAGGCATCCTGGCAATGCCAAGATGCCCAGGTGTCAGCAGATGTGCCAGGGTACCACTGGCCCCCCTGGAGGCCTCCAATGTCCTGGGAGAACCCCCCCCATGTGCTGTTACGCCTGGTTGACATATTTAAATGAGACGATGACTCACTTAAATATGTTAAACTGGATCTCACCCAGCGAAGCCGAGATCTAGATCGCGATATTTCATGAGGTCTAATGAGATCTCGCGAGGCATTCAGGGCATAACAAATCTCGTGACAGGCCTCTCGTGAGATTTAACAGCCTTGTCGCGTCACCGAGTCGAGCGTGACGAGGCCATTCCATTGAGCCCACTGTCTTGTTCCAATAATAAATGTTCTTGGCCTCCAAGGGCCTGGGAGTTCAATAATAAAAGGCCAAATTATACTTCCAGCGATGAACTGAAGGACATTATTTCATACCTACGATCTGAAATGAAGGAGGAGATTCTCCCATAAAATGATTAAGGGCGCGATCCAACGGCCATGCTGCACCTTAAAAGCAGCTCGCCGGGGCGCAGCCGGGAGACCACCACTCCTGGGATCTACCTGGCTCGCACACCTCACGAGATCCAACGCGATCTCGTGAGACGTTGCGATGTAAATCCCGTCCACAATTGGTGGGATCACTTTTTGGCATATCTGTATGTTGGAGCGAGGCAGTGAACCGTTGGAGTACATGCTGAGTCATTTTATCCCATCGGGCGTTCGGGCTGGGGGGAGATTGGGGAACGTTTCAGGGATCTCGGAGATCGGAACGGCATTTAAAAATCGCACCCGATCTCTCGCTACAATGCGGAATTCCGGAGAGCAAGCTCCCCACCGTACATAATGGGGCTATGTGTGTCCTTGGCCACGTAATCCCCGTTCAGGCCCCTTATTCACCTGCGAGTGCCAGGAAACACGCAGCTAAAAGTGCTCACTAGGGACTTTGTTCCCTTTTGGGAGAATCGCACCCGAAGTGTAATTTTGAATAAAGCCGTTCTGGCGCGATTCCCATTGCGATTCCCATTGCGATTCCCATTGCGATTCCCATTGCGATTCCCATTGCGATTCCCATTGCGAGTCCCATTGCGATTTCCATTGCGATTCCCTTTGCGATTCTCCCAAACTTAGTAATTTTTGGGGAGTTTGGGGAGATTATCACTTAGTGGGCATGATTTTCCCAAAATTGAACAAAGTCCCTTAGCGAGTGCCTTTAGCGCGTGTTTCCTATCACTCACAGTGCCGAGAAACACATGGCTATTTAACGCAAGTTGCGTTGTTTAAGGGGCCTGAACGGGGACGGGCGGCCGAGGCCACACACAGCCCCATTTTGGACAGTGGGAGCTCTGCTCGCCAGAACTCCCCATTGTAACCTCCAAGGCCCCGGCCTCCCCTCCAGCCCAAACGCACTATGAGAGGTCCCAGCCCCCCCTGCACCCCCTCAACGCCCATATCGGGCACCCCGTGGCCTGATCAGGCACATGCAAAAAATGCCAGCATGGCACTTCGGCAGTGTTATTTGCCTAATTAGTCAAATGGGGTTGGGCTTTTCGATTCTGGCGATTCAGACAACTGGCGCAAAACGGCCACCGATTCCCCATTTTGCTGGGGGCTCTAGCTGCCGCTACACCCCGGAGAATTGCTGGATCCGTGGCCACCCATGAGTTCCCGATGGCTGAGAGAATGAGAGATCCACGCCGTCGGGAACTTGGCCGGTCGGGGGCGGAGCATCGGGGGGCGGAGCATCGCGGGGCGGGCCTCAGGCAATGTCCTGAGGCCGTTGATATGTGGCACGGTGTACTCTGGTGTAAACTTGGATACTCCGGCTGTTCGTCGAACGTGATTTTGGCGTCTGCGACCGGAGATTCTAGCCCAGGCACTTTCAAAGTCGGGATCGCGACCCGTGGGTGGGTCACGGGCGGGTGTCGAGAGAGTCGCGGAGCCGTCCGTCGCGGCGTTCCCGATTGCGCAAATCTGCACGCAACAGCCGCAGCAGCCGGCTTTCAACAATGCCGGCTGCGAGCGGCTTTCAAAACGACGAGCGCCACTATATAAACAAATGCGGGCGCACTGCGCATGCGTGCCGCTCATCGGTGCGCATGCACAGAATTTGCTCAATCGGAGACGCAGGAGAAGGTTTTTTTAAAAATTCAATGTAATCTTCCTGCCTAAAGGGAGGCAGAGAACAGGTCACGCCCCCCCGAACGTCGACGTCACGTACTTTGGGCGCGATTACGATTCCTACGTATTGTCAGCAGCAAACAAGTAAATGAGTACCAAGCAGGCTCACATCTCGCATTAAATGTAAGAGAAAATGGTGGGTCGCGAATGTCGGCCGGCATGCTTCGCGAAGGTCGGCCCACGTGTGTCGCAAAGGTCAGCCGGCGTGGCCCGCGGAGGTCGGCCGGCGTGGCTCGTGGAGGTCGGCCGGCGTGGATTGCAAAGGTCGGCAGGCATGGGTCCCGAAGGTTGGCTGGTTGGTAACAATGGGTCCCCGGAAAAAAAGTTTGAAAAACACTGATCTAACCCATGGTTCTTTCTTTGGACACGACAATTATCTTCCATCTGTTAGTAGTAGGTACTCGAGAAGTTTGAAGTGTATTAAAAAATAATGCTGTGCATAATTTTTATCATGTATGACCAGCCCAGAACAGTGAAATAAGGATGACCTTAATGGTCATTAATCCAGCCATCCTTACAGTTTATTGTGTGAGTGCATTACACCGTGCGGCAATGAGATATTCCGAGCAGGAAGGTCCAGTAATTATCTTTGGTCAATGGTGAAGTAGGCGATGTCTGCCAGGGCAGCAGTAGGAATGTTAAATATAGTGTCTATGTTCCAGATAATGGGGGAACACAATAAACAGAACGAAGTCTTACAACACCAGGTTGTAAGACTTCATACTGTGCTCACCCCAGTCCAACGCCGGCATCTCCACACAATAAACAGAAGGCAGAGGTTTTTGCTTCCAAGCACCTTCCACGATTCTTGCTGGAAGTGCACGAGTGAAGACCATATTATGTTTACCCAAACCATGACTAACTATATTTGAAATATAGCTATTTGGCGGAAGGATTGAAGAGCTGTTGACACCATACTTCTGCAAAAGTTACCACCTTCAGTAACGGGAAGGTAAAGATATAATTTATTTACCACATCACGTTCTTTTTGCAGTTCTAAGACTTGTGTCTGGAGTGAGGTAATTTTATCTTTGTACATATCACAGTCAATCTTCAGCGTAGCACATTCCACCAGCATATTCTCCTTTTCATCCAGGTACTGGAAGGATAGAAGAAAGTACAACAGTTTGAAAGTTTTTGAACTCATGAGAATCTCAGTCCAGAGAGAAGGGAAAGACAAAGGCTGGATTTAGGAATAAAAATCAGATTAAATTTAACAATAAAAGCAATGCACACGTAAGAGTATCAGGTTGCTAAAACATAGGTGGATTAGTTCTATATTAAGGAAGAAAATGGTCATGCTGTAGGTAGCAATTAAGTGTGCACAGTGAAAGCATTGTGAAGCGGCTTGAGGCATTTTTTAATTGTCAATGGTATTGTATAAATGCAAGTTACGGTGGTAAATTTACTGTTTATCCGGACAAACCAGTTCCCTTAATATATTTAGATTTTTGTCACTGTTCCGTATCTTCCACGTAAAATGGGATTTCTAATTATGCAATATTCCCAGCCCAATTTCCTAATGCTGGTGGGCGGGAATGGAAATTGGGTTAGCAGCCTCGGGACACCGAGGACTCAGGGGATTGGTCCTGGTCTTAGAAGTGTGGGATGGGTAAGGGCTTTGGCAGCTGATGTCAGTGATGACAGTGAGAGGCAAAGTCTGGGCTCGGGAAGCCTGAGGGGCCTTGGCAGACCTATGCTCCTCCTGGCCCACATGGATAGAAGAGAAATATGTTTTTTATAAACAAATTACGATGGACCTTTGTGACTAGTTGGTGCCTCCCATCAGCGGTAGGGACAATTTCTGTCAGCTTTCCTGAATCCAAAAGGCAAAAACGAATGGCAGCCCAGAGAGGGCTGGATGATAGGACCATTACCTTTGAGGCTAAAGCTTGCCTGCAATGGGCAACTTCAAAGTCTGTGAAGATAAGCTGGGCTGGAATGAGGAGGCTGCATGCCAGTAACTGGACTCAGCCTGATCTAAAACACTTGCATACATCATTCTTGCTGTATTCTCTATTCTGCTTTACCTGGATGGCTCGGATGCGTAGTGTTGAATAAAGAACACAAAGCTTTGTTAACGAACAAAACTATAAATTTATTACACTACTAACTCAGATTCATTCACATTCCTAAAGTAGAAGGTTATTATATAAAACTATGCTATCTTTAACTTACAGAACTCTCAAGTATATACCTGCTCTCTATGCCTGACCCTCTTTCCAGCTCTCTCCTAACTCTTAACTCCTAATCATTTAATCCCAGAATCCCCGAAGTCACATGATATATATGACTGTTCTGTGGTTCCCTCTAGTGGTAAGATGCATTATCATTAACTTGTTAACCCTTTACATCCCAGTCAATATACACATCATGACAATTCTCACCGGGGGAAGGTCGATGTCTTTCATTTCTGATTTCAAAAGGTGGATTAGGATTTGTGTCCGATGGGCAAGAGTTAGTTAGTGATTAAATGTCAAAAGTGTTTGTTTCTCTTTCCAATTTTGCAATGTCTCTCTTAAACCCATCTGCAAAGCTTAATGTTGGCTTGCTCACCTCATTCCTCAGACGCTCAGCCTGATCCAGCTCCAACCGCAGTGAATTAATCTCTTTCATCAGATCCTGCCTGTCCTCCAGAGCTTCTATACGGTCCTGTTCCAAGATATCTATTGTCACCTGTATTTAAAAATGTGAACATTTTCACAATTTTTATGTAAGCTGCATTAATTGGAAGTTTTCTGACAAACATTCCGTACATTGTAATATTCCCTCTGAATGACAGACTTGTTTAGTAATAGGAAAGATGACAGCAGGTACTGCAAAGATAGCTGCTACAGCATAAATTTTCATTCAGATGCAGAGCGTCTCTGGTTTAGCCAAAATAGCATCAGTTACCTGATTCCAATAGACCCACCCCCGAACCTAGCACACATAACTTTCACCGGTAGGGGGAGTGCAGGAAATTGGATTGGGCTGTGGTTAGCACATCTGTGGTTCACAGAGGCAGCAGCTCATGTAAAAGTACAGCTACCTTCAAACAAATACAATTTTCATAATTGGGATATCCAACACATGCTTTAGAACTTTCAGGAGATGATCTAAAACTGCTGGAGTTCTTTGGCAAAGTAGGGCATCCTTTTGGATAGGTCCAAGGACACCTTTGGGAGAGCTAAGGTGCCCTTTGGGAAAGGTCAAATGTCATTTGGAAGTGTCAAAAGTAGACATGTGAGTACAAATGGATAAGCTCATCAGAATGATCAAGCTATCAATGGAACTGTCAAGCTATCAAGACATTTAAATATCCTGACCTTTAAAAAAACACTCGTCAATTTTTAAAAAGGTGTTTGCTATTTCACTATCTGTTGACATAAGCCTGAGGGTAATCATTATAGGATTTGAGCTGCATGACTGATTTCACAATGTATTATTATCATAGTGGGGTGCCTTTAAGTTTACAGTTTGATTGGCAGCTCTAAGTGTTTATAAAGGGCATGATTGAATGGCCATGCTGTACCTGAAAAGAAGCTCACCACGGTGTAGCGTGCCATTTCGAAGGCAGGAGACCACGCTCTGGGGATCTACCCGACTCACAACACCTTGCGAGATCTAACGCAATCTCGTGAGACATTGCGACGTAAACCTTGCCCATTGTGGGCGGGATCACTTTTTGGAAAATCTGAATATTAAAGCGAGACAGCTAGTCTCATTTTAATATGTAGTTTCCCAAGGTACCCGAGACATTGGGATGTATCCACTCAGGCAAGTGCCATTCAGTACTGGTCTCCACAACGGGCACCAGATGGAAAAGCACTCATGGGAGTCTCCCAGGGGATTGAAGACCCCCAGGTGCATGCCCTTTGGGCAGGGTGGTACCCTGGCACAGCTGGTGCCACCAGGGCACCCTGGCACTGCCAGCCTGGCATAGCAGTGTCATCTGCGTGCCAGCTTAGCACTTCAAAGGTGCCCAAGTGGCACTGCCAGCCTGGAGGGGGAACTGTCAGGGTGCTAGGTTGGCATTACCAAGTTGTCAGTGTTTGCACTGTGGCAATCGGGCCACGGGTGCCCTGTGCGGATGTTGGGGTAGGAGGCCCAGGGACCCTCCCATTGGACTTGGAGGTGGTCGGGGGTTGCTTTGGGGCTCCAGTGATTGGGACGCCATTTTGAAATGGCGTCTCGATCATTCGCTACACTGAGGAGTTCCAGCAAGCGGATCTTCTTAGTGCATAAAATGGGGCTATGCACGGCCTCGGCTGCGTGCTCCGCTAAGGCCACCTATCTAACCTGGGTGCCATTGTGCTTCTCGGGTAAGCATACTCTGTTCGGGACTTTGTTCCCCCCCCCCCATTACCAATGCCTGACAATTTTCCTGACTTTAAATGGAAGTGAAAATTCAGACGTATGTTACACCAGTGCCTATCCCTTAAAAGCACTTCAATGGCTGTGAAGTATACTAGTACATTCTGAAGTCATGTGAGGTTCTATATAAATGCAAATTTGTTCAGTCTTCTTTTCGCAAATGCTTTCCTGTACCCGGGGTGATTGAAATAATGGCTATCCAAGCTCTCAGTTATAAAAAATCAATCCTTGATATTTGGATTGGCAGGAAAATTGGAAATTTTACTGTACTCCAGAAGGCGATGAAAGCAATGAGGTAACCTGAATGTTAGAAAAGTTCAAATTGAAAGACCGTAATTAGACCATAATACGTAGGACCATTCAGTCCATCGAATCTGCTCCAGCATTCAATGAGATCATACCTGACCTGATATGATAATCCTGAACGCCACTTTCCCACCTTATCCCCATCACTCTTGACTCCCTTTCTGATTAGGAATCTGTCTATCTCAGCCTTGAACATACTTAACAACCCAACCCACTGTGGTAAAGAATTCCATAGATTCACTACCCTCTGAGAGAAGTAATTCCTCCTCATCTCTATCTTAAAGTAATTCCTCCTCATCTCTCTCTTAAATAAGAAATATACAGTGAACGGTAGACCCCTCAAAAGTTATACAGTGAATGGTAAAACCCTCAAGAGTATTGAAAGTCAGAGAGATCTTGGTGTACAGGTCCACAGGTCACTGAAAGGGGCAATACAGATGGAGAAGGTAGTCAAGAAGGCATACGGCATGCTTGCCTTCATTGGCCGGGGCATTGAGTATAAAAATTGGCAAGTCATGTTGCAGCTATATAGAACCTTAGTTAGGCCACACTTGGAGTATAGTGTTCAATTCTGGTTGCCACACTACCAGAAGGATGTGGAGGTTTTAGAGAGGGTGCAGAAGAGATTTACCAGGATGTTGCCTGGTATGGAGGGCATTAGCTATGAGGAGAGCTTGAATAAACATGATTGTTCTCACTGGAACGAAGAAGGTTGAGGGGTTGAGGTCTACAAAATGATGAGGAGCATAGGGCATAGACAGAGTGGATAGTCAGAGACTTTTTCCCAGGGTAGAGAGGTCAATTACTAGGGGGCATAGGTTTAAGGTGCGAGGGGCAAGGTTTAGAGGAGATGTGCAAGGCAAGTCTTTTACACAGAGGGTAGTGGGTGCCTGGAATTCGCTGCCGGAGGAGGTGGCGGAAGCAGGGACGATAGTGACTTTTAAGGGGCATCTTGACAAATACGTGACTAGGATGGGAATAGAGGGATACGGACCCAGGAAGTGGAGAAGATTTTAGTTTAGACGGGCAGCATGGTCGACGCAGGCTTGGAGGGCCAAAAGGCCTGTTCTTGTGCTGTACTTTTCTTTGTTCTTTGTTCTTTGAGAGCTTGAGGGGAAGGTGATGATAGACAGCTTCATATGCACATTGCGTTGTACTTACTGGGTTCAATTGCTGTTCCTGAATCCTTAATCTCAGTTTATCAATTTCTTCTTTTAAATATAAAAGTTCATCTTGTTTAGGCTTGAATGCATCACGCAGCTTAGCGGACATTCTCCGCTCAACATCAAATTCCAGTTTCAATTTCTTGTTCTCCATTGTAAGATTATCCACCTTTAAGTTAAGTCACACAGAATTGCCATGAAATCATTTTTGGTCGTTCAACAAGCTGTCCCATCCAGCTGAATACTATTAGTGAGATTTCTATCGATGTGGCACGAACGATTAAGGAGTACCTTTAATTCAGTAAGTCACAATGTTTCTTACTGGTTTGACTACGTCATTCAGACTCATTACCTTCGCAATGAACATATGGTAATACTTCAATTAGGCAAGTGATTTGATGCAGGCTATTTCAGCAGAGCACAAATGATAGAGGCTGCTGCAATTCAGTGACCTCGGATCTGCGCCGGGCACAACAGGGAATTGCGCAAGAGCTTCAAATTGGGCTGTACGCCAGGCCAATCACAAGTCACCCGACTCGCTCCACCCTGCGCAAACAGGATCTCACCCTCGCTGGACGGGATGCAGATCTGCATTTTTAAATGAACCATACCTGGACGCTGGGTTCACCTGGCTCTCGGGACTCAACAGCACAACGGGCCTGAAAGGAATGGGAGTGGAGCGGTAAATATCGGGGCTGCCGATCAAAATGGCGCCCCGTTTTGTGAACAGCCGTTCCTGCTGGTGAGATCAGCTCGCTAGCAGGAAATCCCTCTAAGTACGCCCTCGGCAGGGAGAAACTCCCCATGGCCAAAGAAAAGACAAAGTGACGTTGAATAGCGGGGTGTTTCTTGCCGCTGCATCCGCTAAGAATCACCCCACCAGATGCGCCCAAAAGTGGACTTTAATATTTGTCTGCTGAATCGCACCCAGAGTTTTATCAATGAAGTCTCATCTACCAAATGCTTCTGTGTATAATCTTAAAACCAGAATAAAAGATTCCTAAAGTTTGCATTTAGGTTCTTGTTCACCGGTGACCCAAAGTTTACTTCCTGTTACTGTTTTGGGCCCGTTTTATGTCAAGCAGGGCTTAAGGTCTGCAATCCATTAAATCAGTGGATTGGGGATGCAGCCGACAGCTTCTTCCCCGCTGTTACCAGACTCCTAAACCACCCTCTTATGGACTGACCTGATTAATACTACACTCCTGCATGATTCACCCAATGCCGGTGTCTATAAATTTAGACTGTGTGCCTTGTGTTGCCCTATTATGTATTTTCTTTTTCTTTTCTTTTCATGAAATAAATCATCTGTTCGAGCTGCTCGCAGAAAAATAATTTTCACTGTACCCCGGTACACGTGACAATAAACAAACAAATCCAAATAATGTAAATTCATTCAAATCACTTATATTAGGTTGTAGAGATCAGTCAGTTACCAAATTCAATTGTTAAAATCTAATCTTAATATTTATCAGTTAATTGTAAAATGAAATTAAGGGCAGGCCACAAGGACAAAAGGATTGACCATCAGTAATAGCAGAATGTAGACCAATGCTGCAGGTTTCTAATTTGCTTGAAGCAAAATATCAATATTACAAACGAACAAAAATACTCACCAAATCGACACATCTGCCCTTACCACTGTGATAATAAATATGCTAGCAGAAATTAAAAGCGCTTTCACTGCCTATTTGTCCACAGTTGCAAAAGTTCACCTTATTTAAATCAATTGATTTTAGTGGCATCGACTGATCATATGATAACAGAAATGTGACACTGAGGGATGAGGCTAATTCATGACCTACAGCCTCTTGTAAAGTTTATTAAATGTTGGGGGAGGGGAGGGCATCACACCCACAAAGCCTTTATGCTTCATGTTCCCTTGTTCATATCTAGTTATTTCTCAAATTGTGTAATTGCACACAGCTTTTCAACATTGCACAAACAACCTGAAAGCAATAGTGGTTTTATGTAGTTTGGCAACTGCACAATCTTTCAACGCAAATTAAATTTCTTCAAAAACAGTTTCTTCAACGACATCCCATTATAAAGTATTTCAGAGATTAGAGAGGATGGGCGAAATTCTCCATTATCGGCGGAAAGTCCGCCGATCGGCGCAAAGAACGGCGCAAATCCCACTTGCGTCACGTCATAAAAATGGGCCGATAGTCTGCGGCCCGAAATGGGCTAGCAGCGACGTAACGGGATCCGCGCTTGCGCAGTGGTTCACGCCGTGCAGCGTCATACGCGCTGCACGGCGTTACGGCTCATAAGGCCGCGCAGCTCCCCCCCACCCGACCGGAACAGCCGACCGCAACACCCGACTTGATGGCTGGCCGTCGCTCAGCCCCGAGGTTCGAGTCACGCGATGTGGAGGCGCTCCTGGACGCGGTGGAGCAGAGGAGGGACGCCCTGTATCCCGGGCACGGCCGCAGAGTTGCCCCACGCCACAGCCGGCGCCTGTGGAGGGAGGTGGCAGAGGCCGTCACCGCTGTGGCCCTAACACCACGGACAGGCACCCAGTGCCACAAGAAGGTGAACGACCTCGTCAGAGCAGGCAGGGTGAGCCTCCCCATATCCCCCATATTCCCCCTCCCCCAAATCCCCCCTCCCCCATATCCCCCCCTCCCCCATATCCCCCCTCCCCCATATCCCCCATATCCCCCCTCCCCCATATCCCCCCTCCCCCATATCCCCCCTCCCCCATATCCCCCATATCCCCCCTCCCCCATATCCCCCCTCCTCCATATCCCCCATATTCCCCCTCCCCCATATCCCCCCTCCCCATATCCCCCATATTCCCCCCTCCCCCATATCCCCCTCCCCCCTCCCCATATCCCCCCCTCCCCCATATCCCCCCTCCCCCATATCCCCCCTCCCCCATATCCCCCCCTCCCCCATATCCCCCATATTCCCCCCTCCCCCATATCCCCCCTCCCCATATCCCCCATATCCCCCCTCCCCCATATCCCCCCTCCCCCATATCCCCCATATCCCCCCCTCCCCCATATCCCCCATATCCCCCCTCCCCCATATCCCCCATATCCCATATCCCCCTCCCCCATATCCCCCCTCCCCCATATCCCCATATCCCCCATATTCCCCCCTCCCCCATATCCCCCTCCCCATATCCCCATATCCCCCCCTCCCCCATATCCCCCCTCCCCCATATCCCCCATATCCCCCCTCCCCCATATCCCCCATATCCCCCCTCCCCCATATCCCGCATATCCCCCCCTCCCCCATATCCCCCATATCCCCCCTCCCCATATCCCCCCTCCCCATATCCCCCTCCCCATATCCCCCCTCCCCCATATCCCCCCTCCCCCATATCCCCCCTCCCCCATATCCCCCATATCCCCCCTCCCCCATATCCCCCATATCCCCCCTCCCCCATATCCCCCCCTCCCCCATATCCCCCTCCCCCATATCCCCCATATCCCCCCTCCCCCATATCCCCAAGTGAATCCAGCCCTAACCTTAACCTCTGCAATGCACGCGCAACCGATGGCGTGCATTCATATACCTGCCTAACACTGTTGCCTTTTACCCCTGCCACCACCCCCCCCCCCCCCAGGAGAAGCGCGCACACAACAATAGGGAGCATGTGAGGACTGGAGGAGGGCCCGCTGATGAGAGGCCACTGACCGTACATGAGGAAAGGGCCCTGGAACTGGCTGGCGGACCTGAGGACCGGGAGGTTGCTGATGCAGAGGTCGGGGCCCCACGAGCAAGTGAGCCACCAACAGCCCGTCCCCATATCCCCCCTCCCCTATATCCCCCTCCCCTGTATCACCTGATCACTGCCTGATGTCTAACCATGCATGCTTCATTGTGTATCGCAGGACCAAACGTCCAGGCACCCATCCCCGCAGATGCAGACCGCCCGCAGGATGCCCCTCGGAGACCACAGGAGACGGAGAGACCCGCACCCTCCAGCATGCGACGCCCGCAGGATGCCCCTCGGAGACCACAGGAGACGGAGAGACCCGCACCCTCCAGCATGCGATGCCCGCAGGATGCCCCTCGGAGACCACGGGAGACGGAGAGACCCGAACCCTCCAGCATGCGACGCCCGCAGGATGCCCCTCGGAGACCACGGGAGACGGAGAGACCCGCACCCTCCAGCATGCGACGCCCGCAGGATGCCCCTCGGAGACCACAGGAGACGGAGAGACCCGCACCCTCCAGCATGCGACGCCCGCAGGATGCCCCTCGGAGACCACGGGAGACGGAGAGACCCGAACCCTCCAGCATGCGACGCCCGCAGGATGCCCCTCGGAGACCACGGGAGACGGAGAGACCCGCACCCTCCAGCATGCGACGCCCGCAGGATGCCCCTCGGAGACCACGGGAGACGGAGAGACCCGCACCCTCCAGCATGCGACGCCCGCAGGATGCCCCTCGCACACCACGGGAGACGGAGAGACCTGGAGCAACAGGGAGACGACACCCCCGTCACGTGCGGGAGCGACCACCCAGCGATGAGGGGGGCAGCCACAGGCCCCCGTCACATCCGAGCCAGGACACCACTACCCAGGACACCACTATCCAGGACACCCCTACCCGGGACACCGCTACCCAGGACACCCCTACCCGGGACACCACTACCCGGGACAGCACTACCCGGGACAGCACTACCCGGGACAGCACTACCCAGGACACCCCTACCCGGGAAGACGAAATACCGGACAGTGACTCAGAGTGGATGGGTGGAGACGAACCCCCACCCCAAAGTGCCATGGACTCAGAGTGGGACGAAGAGCACGACACAATGCCACTGCTGTCACCAACACCCTCCACCATCGCAGAAACACTCACCACGGTTGGGCACTTTAGTGATGAGGCGTCCGGTACACTCACTGGTGCGCACAACACAGCCGTCCCGGTACAGCAGGTGGAGGTAGGAGCAGCAGAGGGACCGGGCGGTCGGAGGGCAGCCCAGGACAAGCGAACATCTGCCGCCCAGATGGATCCCGGGTTCCTGCAGTTACCACACCCACACATAGATCCGATGCAACCACCGACACGGAGACGAGCGAATAGGGTGACGGGTGGCTTGCGGCGGCTGCGGTCGCAGGTGGAGGAGTCCACCCGCGTCCAGGAGCTGGGAGTGGTCCCGGTCATGCGTGCCACCCAGGCTGACACCGCACGGGTGGCGTCCGCGGTGGAGGCAATGGTTGCGACGGTGTCAGACATGGGGAACGGTTTGCGAGGCCTGGGGCCTTCCGTGCAGGCGGCGTCTGTGGCCCAGGAAATGGCTGCCCTCTCACAGGAGGCCATGAGCCAGTGCCAGCGCCAGATGGCAGAGGCGCTCAACGCCATAGCCCAGTCTCAGCAGGCCATGGCCCAGTCTCAGCAGGCCATGGCCCAGTCTCAGCAGGCCATAGCCCAGTCTCTGCAGGCCATGGCCCAGTCTCAGCAGGCCATCGCTGAGGGCATCGGCGCCAGTGGCCATGTGCGAGCTGGCGTCGCACTGTCGCAGACAGGGTTCGACAACCCCCTGGGCTCCATGGCTGCAAACCTGCAGACCCCTGTCGATACCAGCACGGGCCTCCAGGACTGGCAGCGCCAGATGTCGGGGGCGCGTCGGATGGCCAGTCCGTTCGCATCCCCCACCCATGTAGAGGCCTGGGGGCCATCGGGCACCACGAGGGAGGAGGAGGTGGTGTGGTCCATCCCGGCTCCCTCTGTAGGGGAGGTCCCGGTACACCGCGACACCTCGGACTCCCCCCCTTCCGTCCCAGGTGCATCGGGTGGGCAACGGGCAGGACAGGCTGGCAGCTCGCCATCCCAGTCGCCCGGGCCGCAGCCTGGCCCATCTAGGCCAGGGCGCCCCAGGAAACGGCCGCCAAAGGGATCCAGTGTCAGAGGGCAGGAATCACAGGAGTCCACCTCCAGTTCTGCTGTACCGTCTGGGGAACCACGTAGACGTAGTCAAAGGGCCCGTAAGGCCAAACAATTAGACACTGAGTAAGTTGGCACGGGTGCAGGGCACAGATGAGTTTTAGGGGCTAGGGCACGTGCATGAACTCCTTTGGTTATTAAAGTCAATGTTACACCTACCGAAGCTGCCTTTGTGCTCTGTCCAAAGTGTGCGGGGGTGTCATGTACGTTGAGCGCAAGTGTGTGTGTGAGGGGTGGTCTTACCTCAGCCCCAGGTGAGTCTGCCCCCTTCCCCCTGGGCCGCCATCAACATCCCCCGGGCAGAGGACGGGACCGTGCGCTGCAGTGTCACAGCCGCATGCAGGGATGGTCCGGGTGGATGGTGGTACTGTGGCCATGGGTCAGACATAGTCCAACGATGTAGAGCCAGGAGCTCATCGGAGGCGGGTTGTCATCATTCTCCATGGCCTGCGATAGACACGCGTCCACCCGCAACTGGGTGAGCCCGGCCCGTTGTGCCGCCGGTGGATCGGCAATTGGGGGTGGGGGGGTGGTGTGCATGCGGGTGGGGTGTGTGGGGTTGGGGAGGGGGGTGAGGGTGCTGGGTGGGTGGATGGGTGGGGGGTGTGGGTGGTCGGCTGTTGTCATGGTGTGCGGTCTGTGGCCATACTACCCGATTCCCACGCCCATCTAGTCAGTGAAGCGGGCGTCTATCAGTCTGTCCCGTGCCCGCTGGGCCAGCCGGTAACGGTGGACAGCCACCCGCCTGTGTCTACCCCGTCTGCCCTGACCATTGCCCCCATCCCCCTCATCTGGGGAGGACTGGGCCTCTTCCTGCTGCTCCTCCACTCCGCCCTCCTCTGCCTGCGGCACATCGCCCCTCTGCTGGGCTATGTTGTGCAGGACGCAGCACACCACAATGATGCGGCCGACCCTATCTGACCGATACTGGAGGGCGCCCCCAGAGAGGTCCAGGCACCTGAAACGCATCTTCAGCACGCCAAAGCACCTCTCGATCACTCCCCTTGTCGCTACATGGGCATCATTGTAGCGGTTCTCCGCCTCATTGCGTGGCCTCCGTATAGGCGTCATCAGCCACGATCGCAATGGGTAGCCCCTGTCGCCCAGCAACCAACCCCTCAGCCGGGGATGGCGTCCCTCGTACATGCCGGGGATGGATGACCGCGACAACACGAATGAGTCGTGTACACTGCCTGGGTGACGGGCGCAGACGTGCAGGATCATCATGCGGTGGTCACAGACCACCTGTACGTTCATTGAATAGGTCCCCTTCCTATTAGTGAACACGGCCCTGTTCTCTGCAGGTGGCCGCACGGCGACGTGCATCCCATCGATCGCGCCCTGGACCATGGGGAACCCGGCAACGGCAGAGAAGCCCACGGCCCGGGCATCTTGGCTGGCCCGGTCCACGGGGAAGCGGATGTAGCGGTGCGCCATGGCATAAAGGGCATCTGTCACTGCCCGGATGCACCGATGCACCGATGTCTGCGATATGCCGGGCAGGTCCCCACTCGGTGCCTGGAATGACCCCGTTGCATAAAAGTTCAGGGCCACCGTAACACGGGGAGAGGGTGTCCCCCGCCAGTGCCACGCGGTGACAGGTGTGCCAGCAGGTGGCAGATGTGTGCCACGGTTTCCCGGCTCATCCGGAGTCTCCTCCTGCATTCCCGGTCCGTGAGGTCCTGGTATGACTGCCGGGGCCGGTACACACGGGGCGCCCTCGGGTGCCTCCGTTGCCGTGGGGCCGCGACGTCCTCCTCCCCCTCCTCGTCCTGTCGGTCAGGTGTCCCTCCAGCCTGGGCGGCTGCCGCGTGCCCCTCTGCGGCAGCATGCGCCGCCTCTCTGGCACGCTCCTCCTCCTCCTCCTCCTCCTCCTCATCCAGGGCAACATAGACATGAGCGGCTGCCACCACGGCGGCCAACATCGCTGGATGGTCTGAAAACATGACGGCCTGGTGGGGGGGAGGGGAACGACGACATGTCATCATTGCCCATATCCCCTCCTCCCCCAAGCCAGGTGGCATGGACCGCATGGGTCCAACTGTTGGAGGCTGGCACCTGGCCAGGTGGACCAACTCATTTGCCCTCCCATCACCCACCCCGGCACGGACCCCAACGCCCAACCTCCACCCTGGCACTGACCCCCCCCCAACCTCCACCCCGGCACGGACCCCCCCCCCCAACCTCCACCCCGGCACGGACCCCCTCCCCAACCCCCAACCTCCACCCCGGCACGGACCCCCCCCCAACCTCCACCCCGGCAAGGACCCCCCCCCCAACCTCCACCCCGGCACGGACCCCCTCCCCAACCCCCAACCTCCACCCCGGCACGGACCCCCCCCCCCCAACCTCCACCCCGGCACGGACCCCCCCCCAACCTCCACCCCGGCACGGAACCCCCCCCAACCTCCACCCCGGCACGGACCCCCTCCCCAACCTCCACCCCGGCACGGACCCCCTCCCCAACCTCCACCCCAGCACGGACCCCCCCCAACCCCCAACCTCCACACCGGCACGGACCCCCCCCCCAACCTCCACCCCGGCACGGACCCCCCCAACCCCCAACCTCCACCCCGGCACGGACCCCCCCCCCAACCTCCACCCCGGCACGGACCCCCCCCAACCCCCAACCTCCACCCCGGCACGGACCCCAACCCCCAACCTCCACCCCAGCACGGAACCCCCCCAACCCCCAACCTCCACCCCGGCACGGACCCCCCCCCCCAACCTCCACCCCGGCATGGACCCCAACCCCCAACCTCCACCCCCGCACGGCCCCCCCCCCAACCCCCAACCTCCACCCCGGCACGGACCCCCCCCCCCAACCTCCACCCCGGCACGGACCCCCTCCCCAACCTCCACCCCGGCACGGACCCCCTCCCCAACCTCCACCCCAGCACGGACCCCCCCCAACCCCCAACCTCCACCCCGGCACGGACCCCCTCCCCAACCTCCACCCCAGCACGGACCCCCCCCCAACCCCCAACCTCCACCCCGGCACGGACCTCCTCCCCAACCTCCACCCCAGCACGGACCCCCCCAACCCTCAACCTCCACCCCGGCACGGACCCCCCCCCCAACCTCCACCCCGGCACGGACCCCCCCCCCAACCCCCAACCTCCACCCCGGCACGGACCCCCCCCCCCAACCTCCACCCCGGCATGGACCCCAACCCCCAACCTCCACCCCCGCACGGACCCCCCCCAACCCCCAACCTCCACCCCGGCACGTCCCCCCCCCCCAACCTCCACCCCGGCACGGACCCCCTCCCCAACCTCCACCCCGGCACGGACCCCCTCCCCAACCTCCGCCCCAGCACGGACCCCCCCCCCCAACCCCCAACCTCCACCCCGGCACGGACCCCCTCCCCAACCTCCAACCCAGCACGGACCCCCCCCCAACCCCCAACCTCCACCCCGGCACGGACCCCCCCCCCAACCTCCACCCCGGCACGGACCCCCCCCCCAACCTCCACCCCGGCACGGACCCCCCCCCAACCCCCAACCTCCACCCCGGCACGGACCCCCCCCCAACCTCCACCCCGGCACGGACCCCCTCCCCAACCTCCACCCCAGCTCGGACCCCCCCCAACCCCCAACCTCCACCCCGGCACGGACCCCCCCCCCCAACCTCCACCCCGGCACGGACCCCCCCCCAACCCCCAACCTCCACCCCGGCACGGACCCCCCCCCCCCAACCTCCACCCCGGCACGGACCCCCCCCCAACCCCCAACCTCCACCCCGGCACGGACCCCAACCCCCAACCTCCACCCCGGCACGGACCCCAACCCCCAACCTCCACCCCAGCACGGACCCCCCCCCAACCCCCAACCTCCACCCCGGCACGGACCACCCCCCCAACCTCCACCCCGGCACGGACCCCCTCCCCAACCTCCACCCCGGCACGGACCCCCTCCCCAACCTCCACCCCAGCACGGACCCCCCCCAACCCCCAACCTCCACCCCGGCACGGACCCCCTCCCCAACCTCCACCCCAGCACGGACCCCCCCCCAACCCCCAACCTCCACCCCGGCACGGACCCCCTCCCCAACCTCCACCCCAGCACGGACCCCCCCCAACCCTCAACCTCCACCCCGGCACGGACCCCCCCCCCCAACCTCCACCCCGGCACGGACCCCCCCCCAACCCCCAACCTCCACCCCGGCACGGACCCCCCCCCCCAACCTCCACCCCGGCACGGACCCCCCCCAACCCCCAACCTCCACCCCGGCACGGACCCCAACCCCCAACCTCCACCCCAGCACGGACCCCCCCCCCAACCCCCAACCTCCACCCCGGCACGGACCCCCCCCCCCCAACCTCCACCCCGGCACGGACCCCAACCCCCAACCTCCACCCCAGCACGGACCCCCCTCCAACCCCCAACCTCCACCCCGGCACGGACCCCCCCCCCCCAACCTCCACCCCGGCATGGACCCCCTCCCCAACCTCCACCCCGGCACGGACCCCCTCCCCAACCTCCACCCCAGCACGGACCCCCCCCCAACCCCCAACCTCCACCCCGGCACGGACCCCCTCCCCAACCTCCACCCCAGCATGGACCCCCCCCCAACCCCCAACCTCCACCCCGGCACGGACCCCCCCCCAACCTCCACCCCGGCACGGACCCCCCCCCCCAACCCCCAACCTCCACCCCGGCACGGACCCCCCCCAACCTCCACCCCGGCACGGACCCCCCCCCAACCCCCAACCTCCACCCCGGCACGGACCCCAACCCCCAACCTCCACCCCAGCACGGACCCCCCCCAACCCCCAACCTCCACCCCGGCACGGACCCCCCCCCCAACCTCCACCCCGGCACGGACCCCCCCCCCCAACCTCCACCCCGGCACGGACCCCCTCCCCAACCTCCACCCCGGCACGGACCCCCTCCCCAACCTCCACCCCGGCACGGACCCCCCCTCCAACCCCCAACCTCCACCCCGGCACGGACCCCCCCCCCCCCAACCTCCACCCCGGCATGGACCCCCTCCCCAACCTCCACCCCGGCACGGACCCCCTCCCCAACCTCCACCCCAGCACGGACCCCCCCCCAACCCCCAACCTCCACCCCGGCACGGACCCCCTCCCCAACCTCCACCCCAGCATGGACCCCCCCCCAACCCCCAACCTCCACCCCGGCACGGACCCCCCCCCAACCTCCACCCCGGCACGGACCCCCCCCCCAACCCCCAACCTCCACCCCGGCACGGACCCCCCCCAACCTCCACCCCGGCACGGACCCCCCCCCAACCCCCAACCTCCACCCCGGCACGGACCCCCCCCAACCTCGGAGCCCAGCCTACTCTAACCACCCCCCCCCCCCCCGCCGCACACACACACACACAAGCCGAGACACACCTCTCCTCACGCAATCAGTCTGCGGCCACGCCATTTCCTGCCCAGAGTGAACCCCCCAGGCCGTCACTCACCTCCTCGCTGGTCGGCGTGAGCCTGGAGCACCGGGTCACGCCGATGAAAAGGAGGTTTGATTGACGTCGACGTGAACGGTCATCACGTCGACGGGACTTCGGCCCATCCGGAAGGGAGAATATCGGCAGGCCGAAAATCGGCTGCCTTGCGCAGACCCGTGACATTCTCCGCGGCGGGGGGTCGGAGAATGACGCCCGATAAATGCTTCACTTATCTTAATATAGACTTCAAGCCTCTATGTCGATGCCTTTGATTGACTGCTTATAATAATAATAATCATCGCTTATTGTCACAAGTAGGCTTTAATGAAGTTGCTATGAAAAGCCCCTAGTTGCCACATTCCGGCGCCTGTTCGGGGAGGCCGGTACGGGAATTGAACCCGCTCTGCTGGTAATGTTCAGCATTACAAACCAGCTGTTTAGCCCACTGTGCTAAACCAGCCCCAGCTTTTATTCATTTAAAAATATTTGTGAAGTATATTGTTTCTGATATGAGTTATGGAATGACTAAATAGCACTTTTGACATGGCTTTCCTCCGGGTTAGGAATGAATCAAACGTCGACTGAGCTTTAATCCCGTGCTATGTCTACTGTAATTGCTTGCAGTGAATTTGGGAGCCCAGTTTTGTACTTTTTCTATTTATTTATATTGGTCAATAATTATAAACAGTACAAGCTGCACTAACATATTCCAAATCATATCCAATGCTAATAGGTGTAAACAGAGGTTAGATTATCTTTCGGTTGCGTGTTGGCAGAAAGATTCCTACATCATTGAGCCTTCCTGTTGCTCAATCTGATGACGGCTGGAGTCTTCATCCTTCGGTATTAGAAAACACCAGCGTAGTGTTTCCAAAAAACCAAAAGAGCAAAGAGCATGGCGTTAACTTCCTTCATTTGAATCACTGCTGGTCAGCTCTGTGACAGGACAACCAATACTGTTATCTCCCAACATGCAGAACACTCCGTCTCTCCTTTCTCTTCATTGTTCTGCACTCCTACATGCCGACTTGCGATTATTCATCTAATCATCTCCCAAAGCTAATATTTTGTGCAGAGGGCAGTGCCTACTGAAACCGCTCCACCCAAGGCTGGTGATATGGTTCATTACTGAACCAAACAGGTCGGTTAGTGTTTCATAATGTCTGGTGGGCTAGATTTGATCTTGAACTTGCGACATAATATATGACTGGCCTACAGCATCAAGAAAACAAATTGACCCCCACTGCCCCACTATTGCAACTCGCCAGAGGTAAAAGGTCCGGAGTAACAAATTGAAAATTGTCTCTGTTAGAACGTTCAGAGCCAAAGGCGTACTATATCATTGATTCAATTGACAAATGAACAATAAAGCAGTACCTGTTGATGTAACTCTCTGCTCCGTGTCACAGACATTTCTTTCTCCTGCAGGGTGTTTGTATACCGCATTAATATCTGATAATTCTCCTCCTTCAGACGAATCATTTCATTGTGGTGACGATTCCAGTCCACCTTAATCCTGCTCAAGTTCGCCTCAGCTGCCTTCAGACCCTTGAGCTCAGTCACCAGTTTCTGGTTTTGCTCTTCCAAACTTTGCACTTTCTCATGCAGCCGATGTTTGTGGCATTTCTCTTCCCCGAGCCACTTCTGAGCCTTCATCACTTCATTCATTAGAAATTGAATCAAACCCAAATTTCCTTTCTCAACTACAACAAAACAAAGTAGACCGGGTCATTTTGTTCTTTCTTAAATGCTTGCTGTCAGAATGCTTTACATTAGAATATGACTGAGATGCGTACTAGTGTTGCCAAATACTGCACCTCAATGACCAGAATGTCTACATGACCGATACTCTGTATGTGTGGGTTCAAAGCGTTGGCTCTCTGAAAGCAAAGAAATAAAAACTTTGCAGGCCTCAAATCGAATGATGACAATACATTGGAAATATGATTATTATCTAAGAATTGGGGGTGGGATTGTCCCATCCCGCGGCAGAGTGTCCATGCCGTTGTAAACGCTGTCACATTTTTCGACGGCGTGAACAGCCCGCTGACAGGAGTAATTCTGGCCCCTACAGGGGGGCACCGCTCCAGCTGCCGATTCCGGCGTGAACCTTGCGCCGTGGAATCCGCGCATATGGGGCGGGATTCTCCTATCCCACGCCGAAGTGGCCGCGCCGTCGTGAACGCCGTCGAGGTTGACAGCAACCATGTCGCTGTGCGGAGAATCGCGTGCCGGCGTCGGGGGGGGGGGTGGGGGGGGGGGGGGGGGAGCGTGGTCCGGTCGCGGTGATTCTCCGGCCCGGCCTCGGGCTGAGAGAATCCTGCCCCGGATTTGTTTTATGAGCTTAAATTTCATTGTCATACTTGGCTATGATGTCTACAACTTGTTACAGCAGCTGCAGTTTTGCCTCATTTTTGCACTGTTTACAACACATTTAACATAGTTCTTATAAATGTGTAAGCATGATGGCTACGGGCTAATTTTCAAAATGAAGTACTATCTACAAGACTGCGTTTAATGTCCAGTCTATTCGTAGGCTAGGAAAACAGTTGTTTGATGGATGAATAGAATATTGTTATCACTAACGACAGTGATACTATTTGCATTATTCAAATAATTATTATTCTTACTGAGACTGGGTTATGTTCAATAAACTATCCTTTTTTAAAAATACAGCATGATTGTGTCTTTTATGGTCACACCACAAAAACAGTTAAACATTCATGGAATTGGCAAGGATAACCGTTTCAAGAGAAAGAACAGCTGCAGTCGATTGAGGTCGTAACAACCCCTCCACTCCCTTTGCCTACAATAGACGTGGACACACCACCTGCTTTTCTCCCTCCTTCTTTCCCACAATCCAGGCCCCTAACACTCTTTCCAGGTGAAACAGCAATTCAATTGTGCTTCCCTCAATTTAGCATATCGTATAGAGTTCAATTCTGGTCGCCACACTACCAGAAGGATGTGGAGGCTTTAGAGAGGGTGCAGAAGAGATTGACCAGGATGTTGCCTGGTATGGAGGGCATTAGCTATCAGGAGAGGTTGAATAAACTTGATTTGTTCTCACTGGAACGAAGGAGGTTGAGGGTGACCTGATAGAGGTCTACAAAATTATGAGGGGCATAGACAGAGTGGATAGTCAGAGACTTTTTCCCAGGGTAGAGCGGTCAATTACTAGGGGGCATGGGTTTAAGGTGCGAGGGTTTTTTTACACAGAGAGTAGTGGGTGCCTGGAACTTGCTGCCAGAGGAGGTGGTGGAAGCAGGGATGATAGTGACGTTTAAGGGGCATCTTGACAAATACATGAATAGGATGGGAATAGAGGGATACGGACCCCGGAAGTGTAGAAGATTTTAGTTTAGACGGGCAGCATGGTCAGCACAGGCTTGGAGGGCCGAAGGGCCTGTTCCTGTGCTGTACTTTTCTTTGTTCTTTGTATTCACTACTTACGATGGGTTCTCCTCTACACCCAGGGAGGCCAAACGCAGGTTGGGTGATTGCTTTGTAGAACATCTCCATTTAGTCTACAAGCAGACCGTAAGCTTCGAGTTGATTTTCATTTTAATTCTCTGCCCCATTCCCACCTTGACGCTCTGTTCCCGGGCTCTTACACTATTCCAATTAAGCTCAGCGTTAGGTTGAGGAGTGATTAGGTATTTGAAGCCTTCTGGACTCCACAATGAATTTTGAAATTTCAGCCCGTACCTCTGCCCCCATTTTTTCAGGCAGCAGAGATTGGTAATGATTCTGCTATTGCCATTCACACTCCCTTTGGACACAGTTTTTGTTTCTTCACTTGTCCTATCTCCGCCTCATTTTGTCTTGCACCACTGTCCCTTTAGCTATTCAATCTCTCCTGCCTTCCACCAAATCATAGGCCCTGCCTTTCATTTACCTCTCACCTCCCCCAGCCTCTGTACTTGCTTAAAACCTGTTACAGCTCAAACTCTTTAACCTCAGATGTTATCTCGATTGTCCTCTCCAGTCTTTCCGCCTGATCTGCTGAGTATTTCCAGCATCTTCTGTTTTTATTTTAATATAATTTCAATTTTGCCGTAAGCTGCTTCTAAGTAACTTAGCTAAAACTTTGCAAGTGTGTCAAGATGGGATGTGAATACAAACACACTTGTGAAAAGATGATTGTTTCAAAAAATAAATTTAGAGTACCCAATTTGTATTTTTCCAAATTAAGGGACAATTTAGTGTGGCCAATTCACCTATGCTGCACATCTTTTGGGTTGCGAGGGTGAGACCCATGCAGACATGGGGAGCATGTGCAAACGCCACATGGACAGTGACCCAGGGCCGGGATCGAACCTGGGTCCCGGGCGGCCTGAGACAACAGTGCTAACCACTGCCCCACTGTGCCGCCCTGAAAAGATGATTATTAATTTGCTTTTGTGACACAACAACTAATCACAAGGAACCAGGCAGTAAAGAGAGGGGTATGTCCATGTAGTGTGAAGAAAGGAGAGGAAGGATATACTTTTATAAGTTTGCAAATGCAAGGGAAAGAGATTATCCAGAGATTGTCAAAATGAGAGTTATCCCATCTTTTGAATAGATGTTTAAAGATGCTCTGTGCAGCGAAATTACAATTTTTGCCCCCTCCTTTTTCCTGGCAATCCCTGAGCAATTAGGATTAGAAAGCTGGTATTATCTTTCTCCCAAGCCTATTTGTGATTCCCAGTTTGCTGAGCTAGCTGAGTTTAGCCAGGCAGCATTAAAAACGTTATAATTGGTCTCGATGGAGGGAAGATCTGCTGGGAGTTCCCACTCCTGATTTCTATTCAGTGACTTGTGCTATAAGTGGATGTGTGTGCATACCGGGTGAGAGCAGAATTTGGCTCAGTAATAATGCTTTAGTCAGTCAAATAGTCTGCTGACCTCGCTGTCTCAGCTGATAAATCATGAATGGTCACTTGAAACCACACCGCAGCAAGATCTAATGCATTCAGGGAAGGAAACAGGCGAAAGGGGAGAAAATAAATATCCCAAAGTGAGTTTTTGCATCCTAACAAGGGACCACTATTATTAAAACAAAGCAAAGAGGTTGTTGCTGCAGTTTGATAAACAACTTACTAAGCTCCCATTAAAAGGGCACTCTCATCTTCAGGCTGCTTGTCAAGATATTTTGTTAGGCAACAGGGAAGATATTTGTAAATGGTGCATCCTTTGTGAGGAGAGATTCTAATCTGGTGAAGAATTTGCATTGAGCAGGCATGTCCTCTAAAATGCTGGAGTAACACAAGGTACCTGCAGGGGGCAATATGAGCTTGTGCATGCAACTCTGTCACCAGGATCAGGGACGTAGTATGATGAGATTACTACAAAGTACAAACAGAACATAACCAGTTGCTTATTAATCAGAAAATGGAGTTCAGCCTAATTGTTGGGAAGTAAAGGCTGATACCGTTCCCAGAATGTCTCAGCGGAACCAATGTTTTAGGGAAGGCAATGTCATTGGACGAGTAATCCAGAGATCCAGGGTAATGTGCTGGGGGCCCAGGTGCGAATCCCACCTTGGCAGATGGTGAAATTTTAATTCAATAAAAGTCTGGAATCAAAAGTCTCATGAAGACCATGACCCCATTGTCGATTGTGCATACCCTGGTCTGGTCTGGCCTACCTGTGACTCCAGATCCATAGAAATGTGGTATGTGGTTGACTCTGAAATGCCCTCAGCGATGGACAACAAATCCTGGCCCAGCCATCACTGCCCACATCCCAAGAGCGAATTAAAAAAATTTCAAAAGTGAATAAGGCAAATACAATGGCAATTTCCAAGCTCCAGGCATCATAACTGGGACATACCCCAAAGATGTGCTGGCGAACCCATCCCAAGTAAAGAATTGCAGGACAATTTTCCAGGAGCCTATCGTGCAACTGCCCCACAAGGGGAACCATCATAAAGTAAGATATAAAAAGTAAGATATAAATCACAAACTTGCTTTGGTTCAGTGTCATGCGGCATGGTTGCACAGTGGTTAGCACTGCTGCCTCTCACCACCAGTGACCTGGGTTCGATTGCGACCTCGGGTGTCTGTGTGGAGTTTGCACATTCTCCCCGTGTCTGTGTGGGTTTCCTCCGGGTGCTCCAATTTCCTCCCACAGTCCAAAGATGTGAAGGTTATGTGGATTCGCCATGCTAAATTATCCCTAAGTGTCCAAAGATTGGGTGGGAATACAGGGATAGGGCGGGGGATTGGGCCTAGGTTTGGTGGCCGTTCAAAGGGTCGGTGCAGACTCGATGGGCCAAATGGCCTCCTTCTGCACTGTAGGAATTTTATGATATTTGCAGTAATGGAAACCCAGAAAAGGTTCACAGAATTAAAACCACTTCTAACTTCTGGTTGACTGTAGTACTGACCACCCCCTCCCTTCTACCCCTCTGACCCCAACCGCATGCCTCCCCCACCCTCCATGGGATATCCCAGACTAACCCCCCCCCCATGACTAACCCCTAAACTACAGTGGGTCCCCCCCCACTAAGCGACTCCCCCTCCCCCCAAACTCCAACTGCCATCCCCTCAACCACCTTTCCCACCCCTCCCACTGACCAACCCTGACCACCTGACAACCCCCCCCCCCCCCACTGACCACCTGATCCTTCTCACCACGTGACCCCCCCCCCCCCCACTGCCCAGCTCCCCCACACTCAAATTCTACCCATTTACCTTACGAATGTTCCTTCTCCCTAGCTTCTTAAAGTGGCTGGACCTTTAATTCACGGCAGCTAGTGCTGTCAAAAAAAAGGACCTTGGTTTCCTAACCCTCAACACAAGGCCCCAGGTACCTGCTGAACGACACTGTTCTTGCCCGGTGAGTAAGGAGCAGCTTCATTTCAAAATAACTAGGTAGAAACGGAATGGCAATCCAACTCTGATTGCCACTTCATGGAAGCCACAGGCCTTTATATTGTATCCATCAATGTGAAATGTTAGAATCCCCCCCCCCAATTCATTTACTTTCTTGAATAGAGCCTATCTGCATATGACAACATGAAATAGATGGCAGCTCAGGCCTATTTCCGCACTGTTACTAATATTTTCTCACTACGTTGTGTGATTATTTGTTTGTACTATATGAATAGAAAAAATTAAGATTTTGGATTAAAACAAGTAGTAATTTATTTACACGATGACCTTCCTGATTGCAGGACTTTGCAGCACCAGATGATGGAACTTGGGTTAACAAGGAGTCAGCAGAATTGCTAATTACAGCCGTCATTATATTGGAATATCAGACAGATGCATGGTACTTCCACAAAACAGGGCTCGCATTTAGACAGTGCTTTCCTCAATCACCAGACATATCAGGGCCTTTACAGCAATGAAATACTCACTGTGGTAATGTGGGAAGCACAGCAGCTAATTTGAACACAGCAACCTGCCACAAACTGCATTATGATATTGAGCAGATATTAATCTGTTCTATTGTAAGGACACCAGGGATAACTCCCGTGATCTTGTTCAAAATTGAGCCATGGGATCATTCCCATCCACCCAAGCAGGCAGATGGGGCCTCACTTTAATAGCTCATCCAAAAGACAAAAACACCGACGCCACGGTAATTAACACTGCTGCCTCACAGCGCCAGGAGCCTGGGTTCGATTCCGACTTTGGCCGACTGTCTGTGTGGAATTTGCACATTCTCCCCGTGTCTGCATACGTTCCCTCCGGGTGCTCTGGTTTCCTCCCACAGTCCAAAGATGTGCAGGTTAGGTGGATTGGACATGTTAAATTGCCCCTTAGTGTCCAAAGGTTAGGTGCATTGTGTGGATAGGGCAGGGGAGTGGCCCTAGGTAGGATGCTCTTTCTTTTAAAAAAATAATAAATTTAGAATACCCAATTGATTTTTTCCAATTAAGGGGCAATTTAGCGTGGCCAATCCACCTAGCCTGCACATCTTTTTTGGGTTATGGGGGCGAAATCCATGCAAACACGGGGAGAATGTGTAAACTCCACACAGACAGTGCCGGGATCGAACCTGGGTCCTCGGCGCCGTGAGGCAGCAATGCTAACCACTGTGCCACCGTGCTGCCCTAGGATGCTCTTTCTGAGGGTAGGTGCAAACTCAATGGGCCGAATGGCCTCCTTCTGCACTGTAGGGATTCTATGATTCTACCTTCACCAGTGCAATGTTTCCTCAGTACTGCACTGGAGTGTCAGCCTTGATTTTACGTGTTCATGACCTGCGGTGGGACTTGAACCAGGAACTTTGTGACTCAGAGGCAACAGTGCTACTAACTGAGCCTAGCTGACACTGAGGCCGGAATTTGCCAGCCCCTCACCTCAGTGGGATCTTCCAGTGTCACATTCTGGCCAGCAGTCAGATAAGAGTGAGAGAGAGACATACAGAGCAATTCTTGTGTTCGACATAGAAGTTGGTTCAGAAAAATGTCAGTGGAAATTCAATGAAAGATCATACCCTCTCACAGTTAGTGCATGGTCTGATTGCGAGTGGGCAATGGGAATAACTAACATGATGAAGAGGAATGTGCTTAAGAAATGAACCTTACCGAGTATGCTGCTACAATCTCTGGTGGGTTCCTTGCCGGTTATTAATGTATAAATTTCAGGATTATAAAACCCTAAAGACTCCAGAAAGGCAACACCTCCTTTCTTTCCCCGAGTTCTTAAGAGATCGAGCATATACCCTGGAGATAAAATTAAACACATTAATGATCTTTAACGCCTAGACTAATTAATTCATTTTCTAACTAGTGACTAGTTGAAGGACCAATATTCAATAATAGTAAAAATATGCTTAAAAATAAAACTGCCGATGACTTCCGGGTGCGGCGATGACCAGCTAAGTCGCACGTTTCGGCAGCTCCCGGTGGAAAGGACTTTTGGGCTCTTGATAGGAGCCCCAACGGCAATTTTAACGGCTAAAAACACTGTGCGGTAAACCAGAAGGGAATCCCCCCTGGACACGGATGGAAAAAGGAGAGGAAAGTGGCCAGATTGCGGTGGATCCTCTAGAGCAGCGGCCAGGAAGGCAGGCACAAAGCAAGATGGCGTCGGAAGGAGGCAGTTTAATATGGGGCCCTGACCAACAAGAGTTCCTGCGGCGTTGCGTGGAAGAACTTAAAAAGGAGATGAAGAAGGAGCTGTTGGCCCCGATATTACAGGCGATTGAAGGGCTAAAGGAGGAGCAAAAGACCCAGGAGCAGGAGCTTCGGGTCGTGAAGGCAAAGGCTGCTGAGAACGAGGACGACATACAGGGCCTGGTGGTGAAGACAGAGATGCACGAGGCACAACACAAAAGGTGTGTGGAAAGGCTGGAGGTGCTGGAGAATAATGCGAGGAGGAAGAATTTAAGGATTCTTGGTCTTCCCGAAGGTGCAGAAGGGGCGGACGTCGGGGCATATGTGAGCACGATGCTGCACTCGTTAATGGGATCGGAGGCCCCGACGGGCCCGTTGGAGGTGGAGGGAGCCTATCGAGTTATGGCGCGAAGACCGAGGGCTGGAGAAATTCCTCGAGCCATAGTGGTGAGATTTCTCCGATATAAGGACAGAGAGATGGTCCTCAGATGGGCAAAGAAAACTCGGAGCAGTAGGTGGGAGAACGCGGTGATCCGCGTATATCAAGATTGGAGTGCGGAGGTGGCGAGAAGGAGGGCAAGCTTTAATCGGGCCAAGGCGGTGCTGCACAAAAGGAAGGTTAAATTTGGAATACTGCAGCCGGCAAGACTGTGGGTCACACATCAAGGGAAACACCACTACTTTGAAACGGCAGAAGAGGCGTGGACATTTATTGTCGAGGAGAAACTGGAATAAGCGGGCTAGAAAAAGAATGTTTGGGACAAAGTGGTGGGGCGAATATGTGGGGTGAAGAGGGGGAAAAGGGGGAAGAGATGATTTCCCAAGTTGTTAATCCTGCGACCCTGTAACTTTTCTCTCTTCCCCATGTCGTGGGGGAGGGGGGGAGGGAGGAGGAGGAGCTGCGGGCGCCGGCCATTGGGGGCGGGGCCAAATGGGAAGCGCGGGCTTTGTTCCCGCGCTATGGTAACCATGGCGAGAACAGGGAAGCAGGAAGGAGGGGGCCTCGCACAGTGGGAGCCGAGGTCACGGGCGGAAGCCGAGGTCGGCCAGAGTTTGCTGACTTCTGGGAGCAACATGGGGGGTGCAATTACGCTAGTGAGGGATCTAGCGGGGGGGTGGGGGGGGGTGGGGGGGGTTAACTGGGTTGCTGCTGCTGGGGAGAAGGGTGAGCTGGTATGGGGTGGGGTGGTCGGGGCGGGAGGGCGCCGTTGGGGGGAAATACGGCTACGTGGGAACCGGGTGAGGAGCTGGATTGAAAAAGGAGATGGCTAGTCGACAAGGGGTGGGGGGGGGTAAAGAGCCCCCCAACCCGGCTGATCACGTGGAATGTGAGAGGGCTGAACGGGCCGATAAAGAGGGCACGGGTACTCGCACACCTAAAGAAACTTAAGGCAGATGTGGTTATGCTGCAGGAGACGCATCTGAAACTGATAGACCAGGTCAGACTACGCAAAGGATGGGTGGGGCAGGTGTTTCATTCGGGGCTAGACGCAAAAAACAGGGGGGTGGCTATACTAGTGGGGAAGCGGGTAATGTTTGAGGCAAAGACCATAGTGGCGGATAGTGGGGGCAGATACTTGATGGTGAGTGGCAAATTGCAAGGGGAGGCGGTGGTCTTAGTGAACGTATATGCCCCGAACTGGGATGATGCCAACTTTATGAGGCGTATGTTAGGACGTATCCCGGACCTAGAGGTGGGGAAGTTGGTAATGGGTGGAGATTTTGATACGGTGCTGGACCCAGGGCTGGACAGATCGAGGTCCAGGACCGGAAGGGGGCCGGCTGCAGCTAGGGTGCTTAAGGACTTTATGGAGCAGATGGGAGGAGTAGACCCCTGGAGATTTAGTAGACCTAGGAGTAAGGAGTTTTCGTTTTTCTCCTATGTCCACAAAGTTTATTCACGGATAGACTTTTTTGTTTTGGGAATGGCACTGATCCTGAAGGTGACGGGGACGGAGTACACGGCTATAGCTATTTCGGATCACGCTCCACATTGGGTGGACCTGGTGATAGGGGAGGAAAAAGAACAGCGTCCACCCTGGAGAATGGACATGGGATTAGTGGCAGGTGAGGGGGTGTGTTTAAGGGTGAGGGGGTGTATTGAAAGGTACTTGGAACTCAATGATAATGGGGAGGTTCAGGTGGGAGTGGTCTGGGAGGCGCTGAAGGCAGTGGTTAGAGGGGAGCTGATATCTATTAGGGCACATAAAGAAAAGCAGGAGGGTAGGGAAAGGGAGCGGTTGTTGAAAGAACTTCTGAGGGTGGACAGACAATATGCGGAGGCACCGGAGGAGGGACTGTACAGGGAAAGGCAAAGGCTACATGTAGAATTTGTCTTGTTGACTACGGGTAATACAGAGGCACAATGGAGGAAGGCACAGGGTGTACAGTACGAATATGGGGAGAAGGCGAGCAGGTTGCTGGCCCACCAACTGAGGAAAAGGGGAGCAGCGAGGGAGATGGGGGGGGTGAGAGATGAGGAGGGAGAGATGGAGCGGGGAGCGGAGAGAGTGAATGGAGTGTTCAAGGCATTTTATGAAAGATTATATGAAGCTCAGCCCCCGGATGGGAAGGAGAGAATGATGTGCTTTCTGGATCAGCTGGAATTTCCTAAGGTGGAGGAGCAGGAGAGGGCAGGACTGGGAGCACAGATTGAGACGGAGGAAGTAGTGAAAGGGATTGGGAGCATGCAGGCGGGGAAGGCCCCGGGACCAGACGGATTCCCAGTTGAATTCTATAGGAAATATATGGACTTGCTGGCCCCGCTACTGATGAGAACCTTTAATGAGGCGAGGGAGAGGGGGCAGCTGCCCCTGACTATGTCAGAGGCAACGATATCGCTCCTCCTAAAGAAGGAAAAAGACCCGCTGCAATGCGGGTCCTATAGACCTATTTCCCTCCTGAATGTGGACGCTAAGATTCTGGCCAAGGTAATGGCAACGAGGATAGAGGATTGTGTCCCGGGGGTGGTTCATGAGGACCAAACTGGGTTTGTGAAGGGCAGACAGCTGAATACAAATATACGGAGGCTGCTAGGGGTAATGATGATGCCCCCACCAAAGGGGGAAGCGGAGATAGTGATGGCGATGGATGCCGAGAAAGCATTTGATAGAGTGGAGTGGGATTATTTGTGGGAGGTGCTGAGGAGATTTGGCTTTGGAGATGGGTATATCAGATGGGTACAGTTGCTGTATAGGGCCCCGATGGCGAGCGTGGTCACAAATGGACAGGGGTCTGATTATTTTCAGCTCCATAGAGGGACGAGGCAGGGATGTTCTCTGTCCCCGTTATTGTTTGCACTGGCGATTGAGCCCCTGGCCATAGCATTGAGGGGTTCCAGGAAGTGGAGGGGAGTACTCAGGGGAGGAGAAGAACACCGGGTATCTCTGTATGCGGATGATTTGTTGCTATATGTGGCGGACCCGGCGGAGGGGATGCCAGAGATAATGCGGATACTTGGGGAGTTTGGGGATTTTTCAGGGTATAAATTGAACATGGGGAAAAGTGAGTTGTTTGTGGTGCATCCAGGGGAGCAGAGCAGAGAAATAGAGGATTTACCGTTGAGGAAGGTAACAAGGGACTTTCGGTACTTGGGGATCCAGATAGCCAAGAATTGGGGTACATTACATAGGCTTAATTTAACGCGGTTGGTGGAACAGATGGAGGAGGACTTTAAGAGATGGGACATGGTGTCCCTGTCACTGGCAGGGAGGGTGCAGGCGGTTAAAATGGTGGTCCTCCCAAGATTCCTTTTTGTGTTTCAGTGCCTCCCGGTGGTGGTCACGAAGGCTTTTTTCAAAAGAATCGAGAAGAGTATTATGAGTTTTGTGTGGGCCGGGAAGACCCCGAGAGTGAGGAGGGGATTTTTGCAGCGTAGTAGGGACAGGGGGGGCTGGCACTACCGAGCCTAAGTGAGTACTACTGGGCCGCCAATATTTCAATGGTGTGTAAGTGGATGGGAGAAGAGGAGGGAGCGGCGTGGAAGAGATTGGAGAGGGCGTCCCTGCAGTGGGACTAGCTTACAAGCTATGGTGACGGCGCCGTTGCCGTTCTCACTGAAGAAATACACCACAAGCCCGGTGGTGGTGGCTACATTGAAAATTTGGGGGCAGTGGAGACGGCATAGGGGAAAGACGGGAGCCTCGGTGCGGTCCCCGATAAGAAATAACCATAGGTTTGTTCCGGGGAGAATGGATGGGGGATTTGGAGCATGGCAAAGAGCAGGGGTAGCACAATTGAGAGATCTGTTCGTAGATGGGACGTTTGCGAGTCTGGGAGCGCTGACGGAAAAATATGGGTTGCCCCAAGGGAATGCATTTCGGTATATGCAACTGAGGGCTTTTGCGAGGCAACAGGTGAGGGAATTCCCGCAGCTCCCGACGCAGGAGGTGCAGGATAGAGTGATCTCAGAGACATGGGTGGGGATGGTAAGGTGTCGGACATATATAGGGAAATGAGGGACAAGGGGGAGATCATGGTAGATGAGCTGAAAGGGAAATGGGAAGAAGAGCTGGGGGAGGAGATTGAGGAGGGGCTGTGGGCTGATGCCCTACGTAGGGTAAACTCATCGTCCTCGTGTGCCAGGCTAAGCCTGATACAACTTAAGGTGTTACACAGGGCGCATATGACTGGAGCACGGCTCAGTAAATTTTTTGGGGTAGAGGATAGGTGTGCGAGATGCTCGAGAAGCCCAGCGAATCACACCCACATGTTCTGGTCATGCCCGGCACTACAGGGGTTTTGGGTGGGGGTGGCAAAGGTGCTTTCGAAGGTGGTGGGGGTCCAGGTCAAACCAAGCTGGGGGTTGGCTATATTTGGGGTTGCAGAAGAGCCGGGAGTGCAGGAGGCGAGAGAGGCTGACGTGTTGGCCTTTGCGTCCCTAGTAGCCCGGCGCAGGATATTGTTAATGTGGAAGGAAGCCAAACCCCCGGGTGTGGAGACCTGGATAAACGACATGGCAGGGTTTATAAAGTTAGAATGGATTAAGTTCGTACTAAGGGGTTCGGCTCAAGGGTTCACCAGGCGGTGGCAACCGTTCGTCGACTACCTCACAGAAAGATAGAGGGAATGGAAAAGAAGAAGACAACAGCAGCAACCCAGGGGGAGAGGGGGGGGGGGGGCGGGGGAGGAACCGGACAGACTCTCAGGGATGTTATTGTACATGTATAGGCACTTGTTTTAGGTAATGTATATTGGACTGTTGGATTATATCTTTGGAGAGTATTTATTTTTGAACAGGCAGTTGCCATTTAGTTTGATTTTTGTTTCTGTTCATATATTATTTATTTATTTGTTTAAAACTGGCCACTGTTATTTATATTGCTTTATTGTTGTTTAAAAGAAACACTACGTACTGTTATGTTTGGCCAAAAAATCTTGAATAAAATATATTTAAAAAAAATAAAATAAATAAAACTGCCGCCATTTCAAATGATTTGACTCCGCTCCTCCCATAGATCAATGATTTTTATCCCACTGGTTAGCTGACCTCGACAGGCCAATGGTACAGGCAGGATTGATCCTAATGTTTGTGGTTTAGGAAGGGGTGGGGGGGGGGGGTGTACATCAGTGTTCCATTCCTGGCTTGTTTCCAGTGAAATCTGATGGATCATTCCATGAATTTAGAACATGAAACCTTGAATGAGAAAAGGTCATTCAGCCTTCCTATCACAGTGATCTGTTAAATCCGGGATTGACAACCTGAATTGCGGCAAAAGCGCAATAGGGCCGCAGAATACAAGCAGGTCTCAGTTATTTCATCAGAACCAGAATGCATAGCTGGGTCAGCAGAACGTTACAAATAAAGACTTCCTTCTACAAACTTGCAACAAGAGGATCAGATTGTGCGCTGGGTATAAACAAAGGGTTCTCACATCTGGGGCCTACGTTTTTAACTCCCGCTCAGACTGTGTATTAGCCGCAAATCTCTCTGTAGAATGAGATTTTGGCAGTCTCAAAACAGCACATAATTGGCTGTAACTTGGCACTAAATTGCCAGTTGCACTCAGAGAAACTGAAGGATGGCTGACATGAAAAGTGCCTCACTAATGTATCCAACTATGCCACATCTAACCTAAAAGTGCTTGATGAAATGGAAAGTATTCTGCTCCTGAGCAAGCAAAGCTAATTTAGTTTTTTTTCCCACAATTTTCAGAAATGCGCACTTACCGGTTCTCATACACCGATGTTTAAGGTGAGGAGCAAAAAGAATCTCTTCCTCATCTGTCTCCCCAATTACATGGCACTGACGCAAGAAGGGTGTGACGTGGCAGGGCCGAACCTTGTTGGTGATTATGTGGCGCTGGCTCTCAATCAGGTCCCATATTGAATCCTCATCTAGGTCCTTTATTTCCTTGTCATCTGAGGCTACTACATCCATGACGAATCAAGACTAGAAAAGGAAAAGTTAAAGGTTATAGATGTACAAATATATACACATTCATTATATATTATACTTGGCATGTGAAGTACGGGTTTCATTGAAAACTTATTATAATGATCTGTTACTGTTGGAGGTAGTGCTGTGATTGGTACTTTCAATATTAAAGGTATCACACTGTGTGACATTGAATAGCTGCTATTTTATATGTAGACGCAGAACATATAATCTAGCCACTGGATTCCCGCAAATTTCTCAAAATGCTTTCTGAATATTTTTTTTAGCTGCAATTGTTTTCTTCAGTAACTGAAATCTCTAATACCTAAAATGGGGATTTAAACAAAACAAAAACTTTTTAAAATGTTAAATATTTCACAATAACGTGGTCAAAAGTATCCATTGTATTTTGTGCCTTTTAATGCTTTGGTTAAAATTTTTACTTGAAGGTTTCATCATTGTTCGAAAGTCTAGCCTCAAAATTCAGGGGAATCAATCATTGGGCAGACAGATCAATCCCTGTGCCCGAGGCCTGATTTTGTTTGTAGTTTTCATTGGATGTGGGCTTCGCTGGCAAGGTCAGCTTTTGTTACTCATCCCTAATTGCCCTTTGAACTGAGTGGCTTGCTGTGAGTCAACCACATTGCTGCGAGTCTGGAATCACGGGGGGGGGGGTTTCACGCCATCGGGATTGTCCATTTTCGCCGGGTGGTCATTGCGGTTTTCCGTTGTGGGGCAGCCCCTCGCGGTCGGGAAACCCTCAGGCTGCCGGCAAAATGGAGAATCTCAACGGCGGGGAATTCAGCCCCACATGTAGGCAGGACCAATAAGGATGGCAGATTTCCTTTCTTAAAGGGCATCAGTGAAACAAATGGGTTTTGATGGCAATCGCTGATAGTTGTAATGGGCACCATTGTATAGTTATAGATATTTATATATTTACATCCCAGCATCATTATTTGACATTAAATTCCAGGAGCCACCATGGTGGGTGTTGTACCCATTAGCTTGTATGGGCCTCTGCCACGGTGACGTGGCAACTATGCCATTATTTCCCCCTGAAAATAAATTATGATATTGGGCCTCAGGCCTCACTTCCATCAGGTTAGTGAGCAACAGAGATCAATAGATTGCAGTGAAGCATGAGTTAGGATTGGTCTGTGGCTAATGTTTGTTAAGGACCGCAGGTAAGTGACGAAGGACTGGGGGCAACTGGGAAACGAACGGATCAGGAAAGTATGTAGGTAGCGTTAGCTTGGGGGAAGGAGCAGTGTGATTAGGCGCATGGCAGCGATTGGTATTCAGCAGAATCTGCATTCCGTAAATGGGGGGGTCATGAGGAACTCTGGCTCAGGTCGGAATACTTTAACCACTCAGTTAATTGGTTGCAGCCTAACAAGACATCCCAGATGTGGACTTTTGTGGCACATCAGATGAGCTGCTGAGATGGATACATCATCTCCCCAGAGATTGTAAATAATGCGTCTCAATAAATAGGAGCTTATCTTATACGCTGGAATCCTTAAGGAATTGTGCCAGTTCCTAGTCTCTCCATCTTCTATGTCTGTCTGTAATGGTTCAGTGGTCAGGTGGGGAGGTAATCACAGTGTGCAAGGAGACAAAGAGAACAGAATCTCTTCCGCTGATATTGGGCGCTATATATAACATTTTCCATAGTCTCACTTTTCTCATCACTATTTCATCATTGGCTCAAAGTTTCAAAAGCAGTAAATCAGAATTGAAAAGGTAGGAAACATGGGCTCAAAAACAGGAAAAATGACCATAAACATGCCAATGGAAAGCAACAAAAAATTAATGAAACACCTAATTTAGACTCGTGTCCGAGTAACCTCAGACCGTAAGATCTACATAAAATGTTCTGTTTGGTGCAGTGCTCCTGGACCCTTGAAAGTACTAAGATCCCTTTGTGTGCATTTCCAAATCCAAGGGTGCGATCTAATGGCTGCCGGGGGGGGGAGGGTCTCCCAGGCAATCGGAGGCCCCAGGGTGGTCTGCCTCTGGACAGGGTGGTACCCTGACACTGCTGATGGGGAACTGCCAAGGTGCCAAGTTAGCAGTGTCAAAGTTCCCAAGTGGCATCTTGCTCATGCCGGGGATCAGGCCCAGGGGTGCCCTGTCCTTGTGAGGGGGGCTCAAGGATGCTCTACTCAGTAAATTGGGGCATTGGGGGGCCCGGGTGTCGCATTGGGGGATCAAGAGATCGGGGTGCTCGGATCTCTTCATGCACTGGTGAGTGGAGCTCCTCAGTGCAGGAAATGAAGGTAAGTGCATCCTCAGCTGGGCCTTCCCGCTGAGGCCTGCAAAAAGAACAGTGTCCTGTTTAATAGTAGGGTCTTTCTCGGCGCTGGAAGCGCCCCCAGGCTCCGTTTCAATGCTGCCCAATACCAAAACCACCTCCACTGCTGATGAATCAATTTCCTGGTAAATGTGACTTGAAATGATAACTCATTGTTATAAAAGTACTAACTCACGGTGACAATGCCATGTGTCATCAATTAATTAGACATATGTATATAAAAAGCCTATTGGCATGGCTGGATAACAGAAAAATATTTCTGTGTCGGAGTTTCAGACTAATTATGTATGTATTCTGCTTGTCATTTTACTGTAGTTTCTTATTAGTCATCAATCTGGATGAGTCAGGACATTGTTACTACACACCAGGAGCTGGGTGGGTATATGATCAGAGCAGAAGATGATGCAAACGATGAGTGTACTCATCATTCGATGAACTGTAGAGATGATTTGCGATAACATTTTCATATTCATCTGGATGATTACTGTCTGCTTGGAAAAAAGGCAAAACTTGTCTCAGCTTGCAGACATACGAAGCAGTGGTAGAAGGTGAAAATGCGTAATTTTGGCACCTGTGTCTGGTTTTGCCATTGGTGAAATGAAGATCGACTTCTTCGTTTTTTCCGAATGTCCCTTTACCTCCCATTAAAGTAACATTTCCCGAGCGTCTTTTCACTGACCTTGAAGAGTTGCAATGCGGTACTCAACGTTTGCAATGCGCATGGTTGTTTGTGGGTTGTGGCTTCGGAACCCACACAACGTAAGTGGTGCAGAATCCGCTCCATGGGACTCAGCAGGACATTTTGCCAAAACCCCGGCGCCGGAGAATTCCGGCCCGCCGGGGGGTCGGAGGATCCCGCCCCTTGTTTGTAGATGGGGTGTTGGTTTGCAGATGGAAGGGTCAAATAAACTTTTTTGTTTAAAAGGATGATGGCGGATTTGAAAGGGAGAGGGGCAATATTTGAGGGGAGGGAACCATTAATAATATCAGCTAAAATGGGGGAGCAGAAAGGAAAACTGGGTTCCCAGCGGTCTCACATTAAAGCACATGACCAAGGTGAACTTGAAAAGGGCACAAGGATAAATAGGAGAGAAACTAGAGAAGAGGAGATAAGAGCTAGGCCAAGAAAGGAATGCAGCTGGGGCAGATAAATGGCCGGTCTCAATCTATGTGACTGCTAGGTCTATGAGTTCCTCATGTTTACTTTTGGAGGCGAGGATGGTGGGAGCACGGAAGATGGGTTTAAGGAGATATTTGGTAGGAGAAATAAACTGGGATTAGTTTTAAATTTGAGAATAAACATGAACAATGCACGGTTTTGGCAGGGGAGGATAAGGAAGGGCAGGAGGCTAGTGAGCTGTGGGGAGAGAGGGCAAAGTGTGTTAAGACGATGGTGGAAACCATCAAAGATGGGAAGATATCAGTTCTAAAGACGACGGAAGTAGTAAAACAATGATATCTCAGTGAGAAACTCACAATAGTGCTTTGGTGATCAGTAGAACACAAGGATGTTAAAGGAGAAATGAGATGGGAGGTATTTAGTGGAGAAGAAGATACCAGAGAAATAAAGGGACAGACTAAGATTTCAGCCAAAAGGGTCAAATCGCCATCACAACAGTTTTGGATTAAGTAAATGGTGGAAGGTATAACAATGCAGGGAAATCAGGAAGCTCATAAATGGACAGCCATTCTGGAAGATGGTTGGCGCTGATTATTGATCTACTCACAGAGTCCATAGATCCATAGAATCCTTGCAGTACAGAAGGATACCATTCGGCCAATCCAGTCTGCACTGACCCTCTGAAAGAACACACAACCTAAGCCCACTCCCCCACTCTATCCTCGTAACTGTGGTTAACCTGCACATGCTTAGACGCTAAAAGGCAATTTAGCATGGTCAACCCACCTAACCTGCACATCTTTGGACTGTGGGAGGAAACCAGAGCATCCGAAACGGAGGAAACCCACGCAGACACAGCGAGAACATACAAACACCATACAAACAGTCAAGGCCTGAACTGAACCTGGATCCCTGGCACTGTGAGGCAGCAGTGCTAATCACTGTGCCATCATGCTACCCTTGTCGTGGGATCAGTAATGGGAGGGCTAGTTAGATCAGCCTTCGGCAGATATGCTGGGTGAGGTAGCTGGCAAGAGAAGATAGGACAGTTGGAGTTGCTCAAAAGAAGGCATCCATATGGGTGGCAACGTGGCACAGTGTTTAGCACTGTTGCCTCACAGCGTCAAGGACCCGGGTTCAATTCTGGCCTTGGGTGACTGTGTGGAGTTTGCACCTTCTCCCCGTATCTGCATGGGTTTCCTCTGGGCGCTCCGGTTTCCTCCCACAGTCCAAAGATGTGCAGATTAGGAGGACTTGCCGTGATAAATTGCCCCTTAGTGTCAAAATTCTATGGGCCCTTTGCAGAATGGCAAGAAAAACATAAAGGTAAGCTGTGGGTTTACCTAACCCGGTCAAACCTCTGATTGCTGCAGGGAAATAAGGAGATGAGGAATGTTGAATGCTTAGGGTAGGCATATTTGGGGGTGGAGAGCAGGTAGTGGGGCAAAGTACCTGAGAAGAGGGAAATAAAACGAGGCATAATTAAGTAACATGAGAAGGAGGAGCCAGGGGAGGAGGATCTGAAAGGGAAATAAAAGAGAACAAAGGAGGTAGGAGTCACAGGCTCTTGTTGGTAGTACCATGGCAATCTCTGAAGCTAAAAAAGAATTCTAAGGGATGGCTCAATCGAAACCAAAACTGGTAAATACAAACGGTTGCCATGCTAGCATTATTACGAGCTCTATCTGCTAGCTTGTTTGATATTCATGATATCGCCTTTGGTACACAGTACAAGTTACCGGCCAAGAGTTATTGGCCTGGGTGTTGTGGTAGAAATGATGCTGAAACTGTCATCATTCACTGTAATTACCCTCTGAAAATGACAGCGACTTCTGGAGCCTGTATATGTGCAGATAAACCTGGAAGTTCATATGTTTCAATGATTCCATGCATCCCTCTAGGGTGAATGTTGAAGATCTCCCAGCCCGTCAGCTTCCACTCTTATGCTGTTGGTTTGGCTGTAAAGACCCTTGTGAAAGTTACACCTTTTTGAATGAGGTGTAACTGGCAGAGAGTAGGGATAAATGGGTCTTTTTCCGTTCGGCAAGCTGTAAATAGTGGTATGCCGGGGGGGGGGGGGGGGGGGGGTTGGGGGGGGGGGAGATCAGTGCTGGACCATTAACTATTTACAATCAATATCAATGACTTGGATGAAGAGACCGATTGTACAGAAGCTAATGTCAGAGAAACTCACAAGCCTGGATGTGAAGACACAGACTAGGATGCTTTTGGTAGAGACAAGTGCAGCATATATGCGTGTGAAATGCATGGGCATCCTCAGTTTCCATTCTCTATTCAGATTGTCAATATGTAATTTGTACCAGCAAGCAGTTTGAAAGGTACTCAATGGTTTGGTTACCATGTTTCAAGATTACTATTTTACCATAAGTGCCGATACTTTTCCTTGGTTTCTCCATACTTTCTGTCCTTCTCTTTTATAATATGCCATGTCCTTGGGCTTAAAATCCATCTCTGATGGCCTGATTCAATACACCAAAGCCCTCCTGATTTTTTTCCCCTGAAACCTTCACCTTAAATGCTCTCCTCCCTGCCTACATGGCGTTCAAACCAGCTGCAAAAATTGAATTAATAGTGGTCCCTTCCAAAGCCAGGGGCTGGTCCCGCAGTGAAGGTATCCTTGGATTCCTGCCATAAGCTAATTGATAGTGGCTGTAGTCCCCAACAATCTTGAGCATGTATTTTTGCATGTATTGCCCAAGCTAAAGTAGTTGTCAATTCACAACTCAAGTAGTCAGCTAAACTTTTTCGGAGCATTTTGTCAATCACGGCATTTCTCACATATCCCATTGCTAAAAGGATTTGTTGCTGCGGCTGTGTGCATTGGTATACTATTCCATTTTTTACACACACACCTGAATTCATTATTGGTAAATTCTCCTCTATTGCCTGTTAAGAATTTAACTGGTGCTCCAGACCCTGTTCCTATCTGTTCACGATATTATCAATAATCACTCTTTGGTCTTTACCATATATTTCCATTGACAGACTAAAGCTAGTTGCTACGCCCACAAAATGTCGTCTACAAAATGTAAGAGGAAAATATTTTTAATCCCATATTTGAGGTCCATTGATATAGTTTTTTTAAAATTTAGAGTACCCAATTATTTTTTTCCAATTAAGGGGCAATTTAGCATGGCCATTGCACCTACCTGCACATCTTTGGGTTGTGGGGGTGAAACCCACGCAAACACGGGGAGAATGTGAAAACTCCACACGGTCAGTGACCCAGAGCCGGGATCGAACCTGGATCCTCAGCGCCGTGAGGCAACAGGGCTAACCACTGTGCCGCCGTGCAGCCCTTTCCATCGCTATAATTTTATCAAAGTCTCTCACCCATGGAAGTCTCTCACTCCTGGTCATGATGGCATCCTCATGTACTTTTTACAAATATCATGGGCGGGATTCTCCCAGCCCTGGGCTGGGCTGGAGAATCCCCGCGAGCGGGCCATGCCGCCCCGACGGCAGCATGTGATTCTCTGCCGATTCTCCGGCCCGGATGGGCCAAGTGGCCGTAGGAAAAATACGAGTCCCGCCGGTAGCGTTCTATCCTGCTCTGAGCCAGCGGAACCGTGGCATTGAAGGGTCGGATGCCGGCCTGTTTGGGGGGGGGGGGCGTCTGACCCCGGGGGGGGGGGGACTCCAATGTGGCCTGGACCGCGATCGGGACCCACCAATTGGTGGGCCGGCCTCTCTGGCTGGGGGCCTCCTTTCCTACGTGCTGGCCCATGTAGCCTGTGCCATGTTGCATTGGGGCCGGCGGGTAGAAGGAGGCCGCTGCGCATGCACGGATCCCGCGGCGCACAGTTCAGCCCCCTGTAGAGGCCAGAATTAGTCCTGGCAGTGGCCCGTTCACGCTGTCATAAAACGCGACGGCGTTTACAACGGCATGGACACCCTGCCGCAGGATTAGAGAATCCCGCCCCATATTTTTCATTATTATTCTTGACAAGTCTATTGTATTTCTCATCCAGTACCCCTGAATCCTTTAACAAAATCTTCAAGCTATGGACAGAGGAATGTGCAAATTGCCGATGTAGTATAGTAATAATTTCCTTCTTCTCCTTTAAATCCCGATCCACAGCTGCCATTGATACCTCTTTAACATTCTGTCTAGAGATGATAGGACTTAAAAGGAATAATGTCCTGACTGTGTAAATTGCAAATCTATAGATCTCCCAAAAACAATCACTTTATCATGCTCCATGTCCAACTTCATTTGGGCTTATTTCATTCAAGGTTTACTTCACAAAATCAGTACTGATAAAGTGATTCAGCTCTGCTATTTTATACAGCATTGTTATTCTTTAGCGATTTCGACATGCTGCCATTACTGAACCTGAAGACTGCACCCCACATTGCCGGGATACCCATGTGCCGGCAAGGAACCGGAATATCCCGCCGGCGTGAACAGCTGGTAAAGCTGGCCTATGTTGCTGAATGAAAGGAGATGCCCCTTGACTTGGCATCAATTTCAAACTGATGTCGAGAAAGGGGAAATCCATGCGTCAGCGATCACAAGATCTTTGTGGGCATGTTTCTTTGAGGTCAATGACGTGTAGTGTAGCTTCACTGCTGACCATAAAATCCAGGTCATTGTCTCAGATACATAGTAATTAATGGTTGCTTTTTAATGTTCTGTAATGTAAACATAAATATTTGCTGGAAAGGAATTACTTTAATGTCTTAAGGATTTTTCATAGATTTATGCAACATTTATTTTGTAAGTGTAACTAAACACCGGAAAGAATCAGTCCTGACTATACAGTCTGCTCCTGAGAATGTGAAGTCACATTTTGTTTTTATATTAAAAGTTGAATTTGAAGTAAGCTATGCAAATAACATGCAAAGTGGAAACTTGGTGGGTATCCGTAACAGATAATTTGAATGAAGTAACTTTTGGTTATTAGCACAAAAGTAAAATCCGGCAGATGCTGGAAATCTGAAATAAGTTGTGAAAATACTGGAAACGCACAGCAGGTGTGGCAGCAATTATGGAGAGAAATGGAGTTGATGTTTCAGGTCAATGAACTTTAGGAGTTCTGGTGAAAGGTCACCGACCTGAAGGGTTAACCATTTTTCTCTCCACAACTGGTGAAGATCCCCAATATTTTCTCTTTTTAGTTCTAATAGCAGATTGTCCACACTTCTACAATTAAGTTAATTGACATCCAAATCAATACCTGTGCTGTGTGTGTGCTGCTCTCCATCTAATATAGTTGTAAGTGCAAGATCTTTCCAAGGCTACATAGCCAATGCTCGACAGATCTGCAACATGGATGTCTGCTGTGCCAAGAAGAGCTGGAGGTAGGTTTGCTGCCATGAAAGCATTTCAAAGGTTCAAATTTGCTTTTAAAATGATTAATTCTGAATAGCATCTGGCTACTTCATTAAGGTGACACATTGGGTTAATTTCTCAATAATTCAATAATAACAATCTTTATTGTCACAAGTGGGCTGACATTAACACTACAATGAAGTTACTGTGAAAAGCCCCTAGTCGCCACATTCCGGCGCCTGTTCGGGTACACAGAGGGAGAATTCAAAATGTCCAAATTACCTAACAGCACATCTTTCGGGGCTTGTGGGAGGAAACGGGAGCGCCCGGAGGAAACCCACGCAGACACGGAGAGAACATGCAGACTCTGCACAGACAGTGACCCAAGCTGGGAATCGAACCTAGGGCCCTGGATCTGTGAAGCCACAGTGCTAGCCACTGTGCTACCTTGCCTGCATAATACCTATACAAAGAATTACTGCACAGACAGCGATCTAAGCTGGGAATTGAACCTGGGACCCTGGAACTGTAAAGCAACACTGCTAACCACTGTGCTACCATGCCTGCATAATTCCTGTATAAAGGATTACATAATTTTATCAGTCAAATGAAGGAAAAGCGACCAATACAGGAAGTGCTGGATAAAAATAGAAATAAAATACTGTGGATGCTGGAAAACTGTGACGAAAACAGGAAATGCTGGATAAACTCAGCAAGTCTGGCAGCATCTGTGGAGAGAGAAAAACACAGTTAACGTTTCGAGTCCAAATGGACTCAAAACAACAACTGTGTTTCTCTCTCCACTGATCCTGCCAGACTTGCAGTGTTTATCCAGCATTTCCTGTTTTCGTCACAGTTTTCCAGCATCCGCGGTACTTTATTTTTATTTGAAGGATGATCAAATCTCTGGCATTTCCTCAGGGTAAGAGTGACCTACTCGGAGGCAAGTGGGTGTGGTGACAAAGCAATCCGAATGTTGATTTGAACTGATTGTTGGACATTTTAATCCCTGCTATCTAAATTTAACTATTCCTTCTTATATTTTCAAAACTGAACCTGCAGGGTTTCCAGTGTTACGACAGAATGTATCCCGAGTTGGTTGCCCTCTTTCCTGCAAGTGGGCAGCGGCAGATTGATCATTCTCATCAACTTACTCCGATAGCAGTGTCCAAGTTGTGAACTATTTAATCAAATTTGGTTACTTAGTTTCCTTTCTCTTTCACACTAAGGCAATCATTTACCATTTATGAATGGCACCGCAAGACAGCTCTGCTTATTGTGATTCTTGTCAAAGGTGATCATTGTTTTAAACGTTGAAAACAGCGCTCTACACTATCGCGATATAATTTTTCAGTCTCGCTCCAAGAGGCGGCAAGAACACAGATCAAAGTAAACCAAAATCACCCAGTAGGGATTGAGTAGTATACGTTTGTTGTTGGGAATATTGCAATGTATCTGGTCCACCTTGTCCCAGCCCCAGGAATACTTTTCTTTCAGTAGACATCAACATGTTTTCCTGAGCAGTAATGAAAATGTATTACAAAGTGCAATTTAGAAATAGAATGACAGACCAAAGATATCCCATAAGACCATAAGATACAGGAGCAGATTAAGGCCATTCAGCCCATCAACTCATGGCTGATATGTTTCTCATCCCCATTCTCCTGCCTTCTCCCCATAACCCCTGACCCCCTTATTAATCAAGATCCAATCTATCTCTATCTTACAGACGCTCAGTGATTTGGCCTCCACAGTATATGACATGCCATCGGGCAGATATGTATGTACCTAAGATGAATGAATTCAATATTAACACTTTGAAATTAGGATTCTTATCACAAACTTATGTAATAGCGCTGAACTAACTTTCCATTTCATTCAATCAGCTGCATCAACGATTAATAACTGATGACTATAATACAAATCTCCACTCTAACTTCAGTTTTTACCAGATTTTAGGCAAATCTCAGGACTGCCCAGATGCCTCAGTCAATAGAATCAGTTAGCAGGCATCTCCTTGACATCGTGTCAATATCTCTCCAGAGCTGGCAGAGCACAAGAATTAACTGGGCAAGAAACCTTCCCTTCGTTTTCCCGTCAGGAAATTGCAAACTTCCACTCCACACTAAACCCTGATGACTTAGCTGAGGTTAGGAAATTGTCTTGTGACGAACCATAGGTGTGGACACACAATCTGCCACTTACAAGACAACACATTGGTACACCAATATTGTTTACTACTTAAGTTACAATTTTATTAATTAAGTAACTCAATAAAGTAACACAATTGCTTGTCTAAAATTCATAGTTTCTTTTGGCAGGAGCCTTGGTTGATTGCAAACATAGGTACTCGATGGTATGCAGATGAGCATCAAAAAAGCTTACTTGAGTCACAGCCAAGCTAAGAATAGCAAACCTGCTTTATAAGCCTTCTGGTTGTGTAGAATCACCAATTACTTGCTATCTTGCTAATGTTAAAAATCGCACAAAGTATTCCACTTACGGTAAAAAGATCTTCACAGTGCCTGAGTATTCCTGGCCAAGTGCTCGACTGCAGAACAAACGGTTCACCTGCCACCCTTACTAAGAGGCACAACTACAGAAGAGAAATATCGAGGCAGAGAGAGAGAGAGAATAAAACAAGGAAGTAAATACCATCAGGAAATAAAGACCTGCTTCAGATTAACTCTTCAAGAACCTAAACCATTAAGAGACTTGGTAAATAGTCACTTTCTCCCCAGTGGACATTGTGGAAAATCTACATTTTCTGGATTTTGGATTTTGGCCGCACACATAGACCAGAACTCTCCGGCCGTTGGGAATCTCTGTACCCGCTTACAGCGCTCCCTTGCCTGCAGGTTTCCCGGCAGCGCGGGGTGGCTTCCATAAGAAATCCCATTGATCAGCGGCGGGGGGACTGGAGAATCCCACCCATGATGGAGGGAAAGTGAGTGTGACATGGCCAATAATCGAACCCTTCCTTGAGTGGGGGCAGCGGGGGGATAGGGCGGGTGGGATTAAAATCATCAAATTTTACAGAACAGCAATTTGATACTTCATGCTGGCTTCTGAGTGTTGTCCACAGACCCATTCCCCAGACCTTTTCCCACATCCCTTAATTTTTCAATTTTGAAATATTTATCGATTTCTCCCTTAGAGGGAAATGCAGATGCTACACCCTCCACTGTCTCAGGGAAGGCTTTCAGATTCTGACAATCGTTTACTTCAAAAGAAAATCCCCATAACGCTCCCTTCATTCTTTGTTTGATGTGAAATTTTGCACTTTAGTTACTGACTTACAGTGAGCACTGAGTGTGAGAACTGATTCCTTGACTTCTCATCCTAATCATGCAGTGTCTACTGACTTCTTTATAGTTTTCAGCCACTGCGGAAAAAGGCATTGCACAAGCAGGATAATACAATCAATTCTGAAGATCTCTCAACACTCAGTCAAGCACTTCCCTCAGTCAAATATTTCAATTGTTTATGTATCAATCAATTTTGCACTGACTTTACAGTGTGAAATAAGGTGACGGCAATACATATGTATTTTGGATGCATACAAATTTGACTAGGCTAGCACACCAGTAAATGCACACACATTCCACATATCGACTCTACTGAACAGAGGTGCACATGCGATACCTACCACGCTCAGAGAGGCACAGACTTATACTTCATTATTATAATGACAATTAAAACAAAAAAACAAAACAAGATCACACACAAATTATTGTAACACCAGAAATCAAAGCCCTGCTAAATCCTCTTTCCAAACCAACACAACATGTGCATTTGTGACAAATCGCAAGGGGAATAAGAAAGTGACTGTGCAGCCACAACAATAGAGTCCATTTTTAAAGCCTTTATCAAAATGCAAGTATTTTCATACCTGTCTCTATTCAAAACATTTAAGAATCGCACAGTCAGATACACAAAAATGCACCTTGTTTTTTTTTACCTTTCAAATAATAATCCTCCTTACCAAACCCAATCATGCAGAATGATGCCAGAATTCAAAGCCTCCTGTGAACCCTGCTGAGAAATTACAGCACCCACACAGTGCTGTCAGCCTCTCTGTTGTGTTCCAGTCAGGCTCTTGTAATTGTATTGTGGACCAGACTATGCTTGAGATTGCTTGAAAAGGCTGAGCTTTTATTTATGCTTTAGCCCGAAGCTGTGGGGAAAATGGGTGAAATACTGTCCTTGTTAAATTAAAAGAAACTGACAAGGATTTGTCTTTTTCTGTTTGAAATATGTGCATTCGTAAAATTATTTTATGTTGTCATTGAAATGTAATCTAATTCGTTGTATACCTGGGGATACATTTCCTCGGATCCTGGTCTCCCACCATAACTTTTCTGGAAGATTGGGGGAATTCTGAAAAGAAATTGGGTAATAGAATGTTCCTGAAGACTATCTCCTGTTCTTCCACTCAAGTTAGGATAGGGCTTTTGGGGAACATCCATGGAACCTCTTTCCTCTAGATTTTCAAAAACATTCCTGATCAGTTTTTACTGATTTTCACTACCGTGTAACTCACGGAACTTCCTGAAACCGAGCAGCCTTCCACAACCTCATGAGATTTAGTTCCATGCATATCTGCCACTCCCTGCTTCCCAATCCTGGAAGTGGCAATTTACTCTGGATTACGAGGGGTGGGATTCTCCGTCCCACCGCACCCGTATTCCGGTGCGGCACGCCCCCCACTGGCAGCGGGATTTTCCGTCCCGGCAGCCAGCCAACGGGGTTTCCCATTGTGGGCACCCCCATGCCGTTGGGAAATCCGCGGGCGTGAGTGCGCTGCCGACGAAACGGAGGATCCCGCCGACAGAGAATCGAGCCCGGGGCTTACTTATGTGGGCAAACCTTTCATAAGGGGTGATCTCTGAAATGACACAATAACTTGCATTTATTTGGCACCCTTATACAGAAAAACATCCAAAAGCACATCGCAAAGGCATAATTACACAAAAATGGATGGCAAACCAAAGAATGAGATATTACGGGAGATGACCAAAAGCTGTATCATACAAGTAAGTTTTAAGGGTGGCCTTAAAAAGAAGGTGGTCGAGATGTTTGGCATGGGAAGACTAGAGCAAAGACCATGGGCTGGTTGTCAATGGTGGGATGAGGTTTAGAAGAGCACAATAATCTAGTGACAATGGAATGGAAATGTTGAGTTTCAATTTTAAAAAATAACATTTCTTAGTGTTTTAAATAAGGTCTTTTCGTCAGTTTATGCATTCTTGAGGATCTTCGCCTCAGTTGGGAGTTATTTATGTCTCAACCTCATTATTGAACTGTAAGCTAACGTCATGTCAGGGTAATGATGCCATGTTGGAAATAATAATTATCTTTATTGTCACAAGTAGGCTTACATTAACACTGCAATGAAGTTACTGTGAAAATCCCCTCGTCGCCACATTCCGGAGTCTGTTCGGATACACAGAGAGAGAATTCAGAATGCCCATATTACCTAACCTGCACATCTTTCGGGATTTGTGGGAGGAAACCGGAGCACTTGGGAGGAAATGCATGCAGACACAGGGAGAACGTGCAGACTCCGCAATGACAGTGACCCAAGCTGGGAATCGAACCTGGGACCCTGGCGCTGTGAAGCAACAGTGCTAACCACTGTGCCACCGTGATGGAAACAATATGTGGGCAGCACGGTAGCACAAGTGGATAGCACTGTGGCTTCACAGCGCCAGGGTCCCAGGTTCGATTCCCCGCTGGGTCACTGTCTGTGCGGAGTCTGCACGTTCTCCCCGTGTCTGCGTGGGTTTCCTCCGGGTGCTCCGGTTTCCTCCCACAGTCCAAAGACGTGCAGGTTAGGTGGATTGGCCATGCTAAAAATTGCCCGTAGTGTCCATAAGGGTTGGGAGGGGTTATTGGGTTGCGGGGATAGGGTGGAAGTGAGGGATTAATGTGGGTCGGTGCAGACTCGATAGGCCGAATGGCCTCCTTCTGCACTGTATGTTCTATGTATGTATCTAATATACTAATTAAAATAACAACAAAAATATGTTTTTATTCGCTGCTGTTTGGTGATAATAAAGACTTGGATTGAAATGCAGCGGTTAATAATAGCAAGATGAATACGACTTGATGTCCACAGTAATAGCTCAATTTTGTAAGGCAATTAGAAGTCTGTTTAATGGAATTTGCTTTTGTTCCACTACAACAAAGTTTATCAAATTGAGATCTGTGGACCCCAGTAGGCTTCCAAAGGAGTCTACAAGGCCATCCATTTCCTATGGGCGGAGCTTTAGTGCCCTCTCATAGGATGGGCGGGGCTGTAAAATGCAGTGAGTCATTCAAAAGTCCATTAACTTTGATGTGGAGATGCCGGGTTTGGACTGGGGTGAGCACAGTAAGTCTTACAATACCAGGTTAAAGTCCAACGGGTTTGTTTCAAATCACTAGCTTTCGGAGCACTGCTTCTTCCTCAGGTGAACTTAACTTTACCGTTAACTTTGGCAGGGCTGTAAAATCCCATTGGTGTAAAATTCCACCCACTGGCTTTGTTTTCCTGGTTACTTACTGGCACCTTTTTTTCTGTTTCTCAAAGTCTGTTCAAATCCTTATTTGAGTGAAACGATACAAATAAGAATAATATTAGGGTAGCTGGCAAGTGCACAGATGTTAGCTCATAGGATTTCTTGCTGCCTATTTTTGCCCATCAGAATGCACAAACCATAAGCAATATTGCATTATGTTAGCATAAAACAAGAAACAGGAGCAGGAGTAAGCCATATAGCCTTTGAGCCTACTTTGTCATTGAGAAAGATCATGGGCGTTTTCTCCGAGCCCCCGCGGGGTTGGAGAATCGGCAGGGGGTGGTGTGAATCCCGCCCCGCCGCTCTGACACCGGCTGCCGAATTCTCCAGCGCCGGCTTTTGGGCGTGGGGTCAAGCCGCGCCGGTCGGAGGCCATTGGCAGTGGCGATTCTCTGGGCCCCGATGGACCGAGCAGCTGGCCGTTTTCAGCCAGTCCCGCCGGCGTGGATTAGACAAGGTCCATACCGGCGGGACCTGGCTTTGAGGGTGGCTTGCGGAGTCCTTGGGGGGGCGCGGGGGGATCCGGCCCGGGGGACCCCCACGGTGGCCTGGCCCGCGATCGGGGCTGACCGATCTGTGGGCGGGCCTCTGCCGTGGGGGCATTCTTTCCCTCCATGCTGGCCTGTGTAAGGCTCCGCGATGGCCGGCGCGGAGAAGAAACCCCCTGAGCATGGGCAGGAATCACGGCAGCGGTTCTGCGCATGCGCCAGAACACGCTGGCACTCCTGTGCATGCGCCAACTCATACCGGCCGGAAGAGGCCCTTCAGCGCCGTGTGGCGCGGCGCCAACCACTCCAGCGCCGGCCGAGCCCCCGGAAGTGCGGAGGATTCCGCACCTTCCGGGCAGCCCGACGCCGGAGTGGTTCACGCCACTATTTGGCACTGGTAAGGCCCGCCCTGCCGATTGCGGGAGAATCCTGCCCCTTGTCTATCTTCTACCTATATTGCACTTTTCTGCACTATCCCCATATCTCTTGATCCCTTGGTATTCCAAAAAATGATCTATTTCTGTTTTGATGTGCCTGCCAATAGCTCTCTGAGGTAGAGAATTCACAGCGCCAACGTCCCAGGTTCAATTCCCGCTAGACTCACTGTCTGTGCAGAGTCTGCACGTTCTCCCAATGTCTGCGTGGGTTTCTTCTGGGTGCTCCGGTTTCCTCCCACAAGTCCCAAAAGATGTGCTTGTTAGGTGAATTGGACATTCTGAATTCTCCCTCTGTGTACCCGAACAGGCGCCGGAGTGTGGCAACTAGGGGATTTTCACAGTAACTTCATTGCAGCATTAATGTAAGCCTACTTTGACAATAATAAAGATTATTATTATTAGATTTACCACTCATTGAGTGAAGAAATTTCACCTTATGTCAGCTCTAAATGACCACCTCCTTATTCTGAGACTCTCGCCCTTAGTTTTCGATCTCCCATCCATCTACCCCATCAAGACCCTTAAGAATTTCATCTGTTTCAGTGAGATCAACTCTCATCCTGCTAACTCTTGGGAATTATAGGTCTGATCTACTCGGAGGATGACCCCCTCATCCCAGGAATCAGCCTAGTAAACCTACTTTGCACTCTCTCTAAGATCCTTCCCTCGAATAGGAGACCAAAACTGTGGACAATACTCCTAAGTGTGGTCTCACCAAGGCCATGAGTAATTAGTGTAAGATTTTTTTCCTCTTAACTCTAAACTCTTTGTAATGAAGGCGAACATACCATTTGCTTTCTAATTTTGTGATTGACGTGTGTACCAACATTTCTCAATCTCCCACCATTTAAAAAAATATATATTCTGGCTTTTCTATTTTTCCCACTAAAATGGAACTTCACACTTCTCCACCTTATATTCCATACGGCACATTCTTGCCTACTCACTTAACGCCATTTGCGCCGGCGCGTTTGACGCGGCGCCAGCTGAGGGCCGCTGGAATCGGCGGAGCCGCCGATTCTTCAGCCCGGATGGGCCAAGCGGCCGCGCGGATACGACAGAATCCCGCCGGCGCCGTTCACCCCTGGTCGCTGCTGGCGGGAACTCTGCGCGAAGGGCCGGGGGGCGGCCTGTGGTGGGGGGGAGGAGGGCTCCGTCCCCGGGGGGGGGCCTCCGATGGGGTCTGGCCCGCGATCGGGACCCACCGATCGGTGAGCCAGCCTGTCCCCCCCAGGCCTACCTTCCTGCCCGGCTGGCCCCTGAACACCGACGCCATGTTGAGTCGGAACCGGCGCGCTGAAGAAGTCCCCCACGCATGCGCAGGTTGGCGCGGCCCAACTGCGCATGCGTAGGTTGGCGCGGCGCCCATTTGCTGCTGGGAAGGGAGGCTGAAGCGACGTGAACCGCTCCAGCGCTGTTGTGGGGGACAAAATCGGTCATCCCCATGCCCGTTTCACGCCATCATGAAACGCGATGGTGTTCATGACACCGCAAACACTTTGTCTCCATTTTGGAGAATCGCCCCCCACAACTTTGTATCATCAGTAAAATTTAACTTATTACACTCAGTCCACTCATCTAAGTCATTGATATTTACTGTAAATAGCTGAGGACAGATCGCTTTGAAACCCCGCTTCTTTCCTCTACAGATTAGGGGAATTTCAGACGGACACATTCCAATGAAATCTACAGTTAAGTAGCACTGATGCCGATATGCCAAATGGCGGCATCCCGTGCTATAGTTTCTTTGTGATGTTTTTCTTTTGTTATCAAGTGCATCAAAGAAAACATGTAAGCTCTTCATGTGCTATGGAAGCAACACAAAAAACATTTTTTTTGGAATTTTCTTTCAGTTACAATGAATGAAATTCACATTTTGCCACAAATTGATTTTCTGAAGATGACTGCTCTCTGAAACTGATTTTTTTCCCCTGGTCTCCAACTTGTTAAACAGAGGTATTTATTTCTTACATGATGAGAAATAGGACTGGGAGAACAGCTCTGTTAATGATTTTTTTCTGTTGTCTGGAGCAAATGCAGCTATTTGCAGACATATCTGTTCCTTTTAGAGTGTGAAATCTGATAGTTCTGCAAAATGCCACGTTTTCTCCAAGGCTTTTATGGGCTGCACTATTCACTCGATTTAGACAAAAGTGATGGTTTTGACTTTTAACTCTGCGCAAAGTTTCCAGATGAACCCATTCAATTTCAGACTCAGGTTAATCAGAAATTACTACAGTAGCAAAGCACAGTACAGTATTTACATGTACGACTTAGGTTCCTTCATTGGTGTTTCTAGGGATGAAGAGTTCTAAATTGAGCTACAAGTGCCATTGAATAGAAAGAATTGAGCTGTTATTTTCAACGGGAATTCAGTTCACCTCCTAATTAGGTTAACTGAAATTCTGGATTGAGAGTGGAATTGTATTGAGAGTAGAATTTTATTGAGTGATGCAATACAAATAAGGAGTTTTTTTTCTCTTTCTTGGAGTAATTAGGTTTTCAAACTAAAATAAATGGGGGCACTCTGATAATTTTGCAAGTTACGAAACTGAGTATTGTGATAATGACCGACACAGACGAGAAAACAATAACTCAATCCCTGACCAGTGCTGCATTTGCTGATCCCAGGAAGAGTGGCAGAGAGGATGGTTTTAATTGGACTCAGCAGCCGGAATTCTCTGACCATTGTGATTCAGTTTTCCCACCGCCAGCCCACCCCTGCCCGTGGTTTCCTGGTGACGTGGGGTGGCTTTCAATGGTAAATTCCATTGACAAGCAGTGGGAAGATAGAATCCCGCCACCAGAAAACGGCACGCCGCTGGGAAACATGCGACTGGGGGAACGGGAGAATCCAGCCCAGTATCTCAAGTTTTGGAAAGAAATTCAGTTTAGCTTTCAGTTCGAGCTTGTTAATTTTGAAAAAAATTATTCGATTAAAGGTTTCATTTTGTGAAACTCAAAATTATCAAATCCATACAAACAAAATACCATTTACAAACCCCTACCCTTGGAGGAAAATAAAACTCAAACCATAAACCACCTCTTGTCCCCTGTTCTCCCCCGCCCCCCCCCCCCCCTCCAACCCACTGACTGTGACCAATTCCTAAAGATAAAAGCCAAAGGTCACCACCTCCGGTAGGCCCTGGCCCAGGACCCACCCAACATAGCCACCAACCTCACCCCGAGGACGAGACACATAAAAGCCCTGAGTCCCAGTCAGATCTCTTCCCCCTATAATCCTGAAAAAAGCTTTCCAGAAAAATGACTCCCTCCTCTCTCCCCCCACCATACAAACAAGCTAGGTTCACTGAACCTTGTCCAAGTCGGTCCAACAAGCTGCAGCTCCTTCCCACCTCACTCCCATTCACGAGCTGAAACTTTAAGGCTAGCAAAGGTAACCCCCCACCCAGGATGTATGCTCAAAGAACAAAGAAAATGGCACTCCCCAGTCCATGCCGGATACGGAGAGTAACCAAAACCCAACAATGGGCTGGTTTAGCACAGAGCTAGCTTTTAAAGCAGACCAAGGCAGGCCAGCAGCATGGTTCAATTCCCGTACCAGCCTGAATGTGGCGACTAGGGGCTTTTCACAGTAACTTCTTTTGAAGCCTACTTGTGACAATAAGCGATTTTCATTTCATTTTTTCAACACCCACATAACATTTAAACTCCCCCTGGGAGTTACCCTGACTACTACCCCAGACAACTTGAATCCCAAACGTACAGCAGATACAAACCACAACATATCTCAAACCAAACCCTACCAACCAACCCGATAAGTCTCAATCAAATCCATTTACTCAAGGCCAAGTTGATGCTCCTTGACAAAAACTTCCACCTCCTCCAACAAGTTGAAAAAATTGATCTCTCGACCCAAAGGTCACTCTCAGCTTCACCGGGTACACCACTCCAAACCTGACTCCAATCCTGAATGGTGCTGACTTCACCTTATTAAAAGCCACATGCCTCTTTGCCAATTCCGCTCCGACATCCTGGTCTATTCTGATGATGCTTCCTTCCCACCTTGAGTCCCGATTCACTTTGGCCTATTGCAGAACCTGCTCCTTCTCTTGGAAGCCATGAAATCCAATAATCACTGCCCGCGGTGGCTCATTCACCCGAGGCTTCCACCAGAGTACTCAGTGGGCCTGATCCAACTGAGGAGAGGACAATTGCCTGATCCCTCCCCCCCCCACCAAAAAAAGCTTGACGAACATCTGAGAAAAGTACTCAGTCGGCATTGGGTCCTCAACCCCCTCCGGCAACCCCACCATCCTGAAGTTCTGTCTCCTTGACCTGTTCTCCATGTTATCCACCTTTGCCCTCAGGATCTTGCTCCTCTCCTCCACTAGCAACATCTCAGCTTCCAATTAGATGATTCAATCCCCATGCTGTGACAAGGCCGCCTTCACACTCTTCAGCAGCTCTCCATGCGCCTTCACCAGCTTCTCCCGGATCAAGTCAAATGCCTCTTCAATTGACCACTTAAGGGTAGGCTTGGTAGTAAGGGCTGTGCTCTCATGTTAGCTAGGTTGCGGACAACACAACAGCCCACCATGACATTTCATACATGCTCTGGTGTGGAGGATGTCCCTGGCGAGGCCCAGGCAGTGGAAGTGTTGCTTTGGAACTTGGTTGATTTGCTCCATCATGTTCCTTGTTGCCGCAAGACTCTCATTATAGGAGCACTCATCCCATGTGGTCAGGAGCTGGAGGTGAATCATTAACTAGGTGTAAAGCTTCCGACACCCAGCAGCCAGCATCTGGTTCTCTGTAGTGGACCAAAGATGGTAGATATGGCTGACTGCTGCAGGATGAAAGCATTGATGCTGCTGCCAGGATAGCAGGCATTCACCAAGAGAATCTTGCGATCATGGTCAGACACCAATTGGACATTAATAGAATGGCTCCACTTATGGTTATGGAACATCTCTGTTAAAGTGGGGCCTGCAGATCTATATGTGTGCAGTCATGCACCCTGCACCATCGGTATTGGCACCAACTGTGGAAAGCCAGATGTTCTCTCCTCTTGCTTCTCTCTGGTCAGTGAGGATAGGGAGGTCCTTTCTCCTTCTGAACAGGGCCTCTGTCACCTACCTGAACAATGCTTGGTGGTGAACTGTGAGATGTTGCTGATGCTGCCTTCTCTCAGAAGGAAGGATCCACTGGTGTAGAAACTTTGGGCAACGGTGGGCTTGATGGTCACTGGCAGTGCCAACCCCAGCCCTGTTATGAGGCACTAGATTGGGTTGGAGCAGGTGGCATGGTTCAGTGGTCACCCCCTTGTTGAAACACTGGCACCTCACCTGCTGCTCCTGGCTGAGGCGCAGGTCGGAGAAGTGATCATTAAAGACAATTGGTAAGTAGAATCATCCATTAAGAACCCACCTCCTCTTCCCCTCTCTGTTGTCTGTGCTCCGTTTCTAAATGGTGCTGCAGTTCGTGAGGGAGTACAACTGGCCCCCATTTCTGAACCAGGCTTTCCAGCTCCTCTGACCTCCTTGTCAGGATCCAGCACCACTCACTTGAAAATCATAAAAATGAGCACAATTCCTCCAATAGTGTAACGCAGGCCTACCATTAACTTTATGGCAGTAATCAAAACACCATAGCTGGAAGTTAGATGGCTAGCCCTCTACATAACTTGGGGAGCAGGGTGAGGGGGTCCCTGGTGCAGCTGAACGAATGCTCAGGATAGGGCTCAGGAGAGGCCATTAACAGGGCCTGCAGAACTCAAAGCAGACGTTTGGGTGCCAAGTCATGTCTGGGTGTTATCTGGCATCACAATCTGCCCATTCTGCTTGCTCCTATCGTGTACACAAAGAGCACGCCTGCTCTTGTGTCATGTCAGTGTAGGGGTGCATTAATTTACATTATTTGTCTTTAAACAAAAGAAGCAAAGTGCAATCTAAAATGAATCCACCGGTGAGTCATTCTACCAATTGCTTGAAAATAACTGAGCAACTGTATTTTCATCTGTCATTAATGCTTTCCACAATTATAACAATTCCATTGCTTTAAAATTTAAATAACCTTCAGATCCTCTCCCCTGACAAGATAATATGGTACTTCAATCAAGTCGGTTGCTTCGTGAAGGAATTTTATAATTAACTTATTATTATTCATGCAAAACATCACTTACATAAGTCCAAGATCCTAAATTTTAAACCTTGTTCAGTAATAGTTCTCAAAATTCAATTTATTTAATGATGTGAAAGCCTCTCAGACATGGAGCATTCTAACAGTTAATAATCGTTTTCTTATTTCTTTTGATTCTATGGATTGCTCTCATTCTCATCTCACACAAAATATTAATTAGGAAAATGTTTATCATTCCCTTTCACAATTTCTCATTTCTTAATTCACGTAATAACACACGCTATCGGCCCAGATTTTATGCCAGTAATGGCAATGAAACTGGTATTGTTTGTGGTCATTAGTCCTCTGAAGCTGAAAGCAACGTCTGGAGTTTGGACACCCGCAGAATAATTTGGAAATCCATAAGTTGCTGTCGGTGATTTTAGGCTTCTCCAAACGTCGAGCTGTTCTGGTCTCCCCCAAAGGACTGCAATCAACTAGGAATCATTAAACTGATGGATTTTTCCGTTCTTGTGCTCATAGGGTGGAATTTACTGCCCCTCGCAGTTAGCTTCACTTAAATATGTCTGCGGCAGAGTATCCCCAGGCCTGGGATTCAATGCCCGCGCCTGGGATACCTCACGGTGGTGCCGTCTAACACTGGTTTCCACAAACGTGGACTAGGCATAATGGCACCTGGAGGGGGGCTCTCCCAGATGATCAGAGGCCCTGGGTGTTTGGGCTCTGGGCAGGGTGGTACCCTGGCACCCCTGATGCCACCCAAGCACCTTGGCACTGCCAGCCTGGCACCTTGGCACTGTCACCCAGGCACTGTGGTAGTGCCACACACTAAGCTGGTAGGGACACTGTCAGGGTTCCAGGCTGCCAGTGCCAAAGTGACCGGGTTCCAGGTTACCTTGCCAGGGATCAGGACTGGGGGTGCCCTGCCCTTATGTGTGGGGCACAAGGACCCCCTAATCGCTAAGTAGGACGTTAGGCGGGTCCGGAGGCCGCAGTGAGGGGGGGGTCCGAGAGATCGAGGTTGCATTTAAAAATGGCATCCCGATCTCATCCTGCACCAATGAGCTCAGCTCGTTAGTGCAGGAAGTGAGGTAAGTGCAGTCTCAGTGGGGCGTTTCCCACAGAGGTCCCCTCCCCCAAAATAAATAAAGTCCCGTTCGATAGCAGGGTTGTTTTCAGCACTTCAAGCACCTGGGAAAGACCCCACTATCCATGCCCAAAACGGGACTCCATTACATGCTGCCAAAAAGTGATCATTAATCTTATTTTCAAAAATTAAGCCTCTAATGTACCCGCCCTTGCAGCCTAATGTTGAATGCAGGCCTGTGAACCCAGCGTGCCTAACTTGATACAAACAGATAGCTAGAATATCTTCTTGAGGAATGAGATACGAGAATGAAAAGTACATGTAAAAATCTATTTGGTGTGACTGAATAACTATGAATTCTGAAAAAGGATACTTTTAGCCTTCATCATTCAAACAATTCTGAATTGGTGTAACAGCACTGTGAAAGTGACCACGAAGGACATGGGGGATCGGCAATAGATCTCCCCATGGGCTTCGTGCAATACGAATGGGAGATGCATGGCAGGAGTTCAAAACCTGCAGTTCCAACTTGGACCGGCATCTCTGTAGGTCCCCGGGCTGGGATGCAAGTGTTGTAGGCTGCGGAGCGACCCTTTTTGTGACTTTAATAAAGGGAGTTATCGTTAGAAGTCTGGCCTTGGCAAAGTTATTGCAAGCACATATGCACATTTTTTACTGCTCAATTATCTTATACCATTGAGACTTATTAACCTTGTACACAATAGGGCCTGGTAGTAAATCAGCCTGTACCTTGAGGCATGGTAAATGTGCAGGGAATGAGCCACAGAAGTAACACCTGAGCAAATGTGTAAAGGGAAAGAATAAAATGGTGCAACTGCATTCAGTTCCTCTAAACACCAAATGGGACATTCCAGAAAAAGACTTGACCTTAACAAGAACTAATCAACAACTGGTTGCATGGGCATCATTGTAATAGCATTAGAACTGATAAAAATATACTTTCTTCCCTCAAAAGAGCAAAAGCCAATTGTTAATTTGACTTGCTCAGCGACTGTAAGCTTGTACAGACTTTGGAATGAGCGCTAAGGAGTATGGATGTGATAGGTAAAAGAAATGCTGTTCTGCCTCGCTAAGAGCAGGGTGAAGAGAATATTTCAAATATGAGAATTCAAAGAATGTAAAGTTAATTCTGTTGCCCTGCGACCATGTAAACCTATCTCATGTGCTGCAGGGGAAAGGTGTTCTTACATACAGCATACTGGAATTCTCCATAACAGGCACCAGTGTGAATACAACTGATTTTTTACCTCATTTATTACCATTGGTAATATTGCTAATACTTGGATGTCATGGTGCAAAAAGTATTTCCGTGATCAAAAGCACCACTAAACATACAGGCGAACTGTAACTCGTACCTCCCGCAACTTAACGTCTTATTGCTCTTAAACAGAAGCCTTCTCTTGCCTGTAGCACGAAGGTGGAGACAGCTGCGAGTAATTGCCAGTAATCCAAGAGCCAAACCCAATTCCCTCGGGTCTTATGTATGAGTCATAAGCTGTTTTATTACATAGGTTTGGGGACTGCTTTCCATTTGGGAGCAGAAGTCGGTTCATCTCTAATTATTATGTTTTTCTGGTTAATTACAGAAAATATTTGGATGCAGTGTTTCTAGTACCTAGCACTGGTAAAAGCAGTCCCAGAAAAATAGAATCCTGCTGTGGGTCGTGCCTCCCAAATAAACGTTGGTGTGTTTATGCTTCTCAATCTACCTTGCAATTTGGATCTAATGACAACCTTAACTGACAGTGACACAGGAAGAAGATTTCTTTCTTGTCTTTGGCTGAACATCATGGCTATCATTGCAAAAAGAACCCAACCCTGATCATTCTGTAATGTCGTGGGACCTTTCATATGTTGTTAAGTCATTATTTCATGAAGAGTTAGTGATGAAGCACTTCATGATTATTTTTTAAGTGTATTTTGAAACCACTCTCCATTCCCTTTCATTTGTGAAATGAACTGCAATAAGATGTCCCACCTCAAAATGTTAATTTGAGGGGCTGCATGGTGGCGCAGTGGTTAGCACTGCTGCCTCATGGCGCTGAGGACCCGGGTTCGATTCTGGCCCCGGGTCACTGACCGTGCTGAGTTTGTACATTCTCCCCGTGTCTGCATGGGTCTCACCCCCACAACCCAAAGATGTGCAGGATAGGTGGATTGGTCACGCTAAGTTGCCCCTTAATTGGGAAAAAAGGAATTGGGCACTTTAAATTTATTAAAAAAAAGAAAAATAAATAAAAATAAAAAAATGTTAATTTGCCATTTACTTTTTTAGATCCTTACTCCTCTGTTGTGCATTCCCAACGTCATATCTTGTTTGGTAATAAGCGATGTATTCTTGGTTTCCTTCACTAGTTGGAGATAAAGTAGCTATTATTTTTTGTAGTAGTATTAAGCAACTAATCTGTGCGTCAGTGATAGAGACAGGAAAAGATCAGATGGTGTCCACACAATCTCCTGAGAAGCAAAAGAAAGGAAAAAACATGGGCGTCATTCTCCGATCCCCCGCCGGGTTGGAGAATGGCCGTTGGCCGCCGTGAATCCCGCCCCCGCCCCCGCCGAAGTCTCCGGTACCGGCGATTGGGCGGGGGCGGGAATCGGGCCGCGCCAGTTGGCGGGACCCCCGCTGGATTCTCCGGCCCGGATGGGCCGAAGTCCCGCCCAGGAATTGCCTGTCCCGCCGACGTAAATCAAACCTGGTATTTACCGGCGGGACCAGGCGGCGTGGGCGGGCTCCGGGGTCCTGGGGGGGACGCGGGGCGATCTGACCCCGGGGGGTGCCCCCACGGTGGCCTGGCCCGCGATCGGGGCCCACCGATCCGCGGGCGGGCCTGTGCCGTGGGGGCACTCTTTCCCTTCCGCCTCCGCCACGGCCTCCACCATGGCGGAGGCGGAAGAGACTCTCCCCACTGCGCATGCGCGGGAAACTGACAGCGGCCGCTGACGCTCCCGCGCATGCGCCAGGAAACTGACAGCGGCCGCTGACGCTCCCGCGCATGCGCCGCATTTCCGCGCCAGCTGGCGGGGCAACAAACGCCATTTCCGCCAGCTGGCGGGGCGGAAATCCCTCCGGCGTCGGCCTAGCCCCTCAATGTTGGGGCTAGGCCGCCAAAGATGCGGAGCATTCCGCACGTTTGGGCCGGCGCGATGCCCGTCTGATTGGCGCCGTCTTTGGCGCCAGTCGGCGGACATCCCGCCGTTGGGGGAGAATTTCGCCCCATATTCCCAAATTAGGGAAAGAAAAGATTTCACTTTGAGCTCCAAAGACTAGGAGGCAAACTTCAAGAGACTATGGAACTTGTATTACAAATCACGGCTATCTTTTTTTTCCTTTTGAAACTCAAGGCATCTTCAACTTGCCCATTCACCTGTAGAATTGTGACGCTCCACGAAAATAGATTATGAGGGCCAGAGATGTTCTTCATCAGTAATTCTGAACTTACAATACCGTTATAAACTCAGTTATACCTTGTACGGCACATGATGGAAACTCTTCAAGGGTTTTTACAGCTAGACTAATAGCATAATAACGAAAGTTCACATCAATTCACATTATTTCAGTAGAATTTGTGGGAACATCAACGATGGATCCTGTAGAGGATCAGGGAATCAATGACACCTACATCTGGAGTTCTGCGTTTAACTACACATGTGCCGATGGTAGTATTGACAGTCCGTTTCACAGTTTTAATATCGATGAACACTGACAATTTTGCTGTCATTACAACTGCAAAATCCAAGGCAATATAAAACCTGCTAATATCCTTCATAAATAAACAAACATTTAAATTACTTTTCAATTTTGAAATACTTTCAGTTCGGGAATATCTTAACATGCAGTAGCAATATTTCCCCCACTTTGAACCGAGAATGCTTTTTGAAATTCAATCATTCTTCTGGTTCAACATGGCAAGTATTTTGTACCAGCGTAATAGCAGCAATGGGATCATCTGCTTTCTGAATGGAGATATTGACCAGCACACCAAGAGAGCTTCCTACTCTTCAGTTATGAAATTCTTAACATCCATCAGCGCAGCCAAATGATGCATTTTAATTTCACATCTTGAGAACAGCAGTTAGTCCTCCTGAGTGTTGTAAGTGCCAACCTTATTTATGTGCTCATATCCTACTGTGTGGCTTGAAACCACACAAATCTTTGGTCCAAAAGCGAGAGTTCTACCGCTGACACAAAGTCAACATTGAAATCCTTTCTCGTGAACGTTTCTTTAAAGTATATTTTAACAAGTTATTTATTTACCAGACATCAACAACAGTCACAAGGAAATAAGGTTAATTCATCATCGGTCAATGTTTATGTAAAATGCTATTTATTCATCGTATCTAATACCTTTTGCAATGTCCTCGATAACATCTAATCTTGTCAAACACAAGCATTATTTGCTGCCTACATTGATCTCAAATTTTCAGTTAATTGTTAATACTATTTGAACGCAGTAAATGCTAGTCTGCTTCAAGCTATATTCCAGTAACTTTATTGCCTTGCTCTAATGACTGCAATATGCCAGCAAACATAGAGCCAGACATTCTTTCCATGCAAATAAATCCATCAAGCCAGTCTATCAGACCAGAACCTTCAGTCCCATCTGAAGAACTTTATTTAAAACTTTTTGAAATGGCAATTAATGGATTCCCTTCATCCAAGAGTTTAGATATTTACTCAAATAATTGCAATACCTTTTCAAGACAAGACCTATTATTTTTAAAACAATAGTCCAGCGTCTGATTGATCCCACCAGCGGAGAGCTCGCTGGATTTCCTCAAAATTCTGGTATTGCCATATTGAGTGGGCTGCCCAATCCCAAAGTACACGGCAGGTTCCCCCTCCCCCACAACGCAAACCCTAATCCCCCCCCCCCCCCCCACTCCCATTGACAAGGAAGGCACCCCCAACCACTCATTAAGGAGCAGTGTCCTTCCCACACCACAGGAATAATGCGTCACCCCCACAGCATGCACATATGAGAGAGATTGAGACCTCGACCTGTCGACCCTGTCCCCCCCCCCATCAGCCATGCCCATCAGCCCTCCCATCAGCCAACACAATCAGCCAACCCCCATCAGTCACCCCTTTAGGCTCCCCCATTCAGTACACACCCCCTGGCATTGCCAATGGTGCACTGCCCCCTGGCGCCATGGCACCTGACACCCGCACCTGGTGCGGTGGAACTCGAAGGGAGGTCAAGGAGGTCATGTGCCCCTCTGCTACTGCCAGGCTGCAGAGGGGAGGGTTTCCCCAAGGATCCTGGGGGTTGGGTGGGTTCAGGCTGTAAGGTGAGGGCTTGACCCCGGGACCACCCCCTACCGGGATGGAGGTCCCATGGTCTGCCCCTTCCAGACTTGGGCAACCTGAAGATCATATTTGGCATGGTAATCTCAGGTAGCCCCCTGGTGAACAACATCTTCCTGGTCCTACTTGGTTAACTCTGAAGTGGGCTCCACACCCCGGCCTGCTCTGCCTGACAGCTGAAGAGCAATCCAGGCAGTTCAGTGAAGAATCAATGCAGGAACACTTTCCCTTTCCTAACATCTGTCCCCTCAGCCCTATGCTTTTGAAACTGCAGCTGTTACAAGTGTCCGAGGTTTCCTGGAAAGTCCACTTGAAAAGACTTCAAATTCTGTGAGATCCTTTGAAATGCAAAATATCCATTCAATTTCACAGAGCAATACCTTTCACTAACTTGTGATTGACAGTTTAATGATTCAGACATTTCTGCTTTGGGGGATTGTTTATTTAGCTTTCCCTTCATGCTTGAATGCACCTCAAGTACTCTGATGCTAACCACAATGTTCAGAAACACTGTTGCTATGATTGACAGCTCCTCACCACGCATCACACAAGCTCACCCACACATTGATTCTGTCTACACCTCCCACTGCCTCAGGAAGACAGACAGCATTATCAGAGAGACCCCTTCCACCCAGGTTTTGCCTTCTTCCAGACCCTTCTATTAGGCAGAAGGTACAGAAGTGTGAAGACCCGCACATCCAGACATAGGAACAGCTTCTTCCCCTCAGCTACTAGACTCCTCAACGACTCCCTCTCGGACTGATCTGTTCTCTGTAAGAACACTATTCATGATGTCCTATGCAGCTCTTGCTCATGAGTTTGCTTTGTTTGGCCCCTTGTTCCGCACTGTAACCAATCACTATTTGTTGATGTACCATTTGTCAATGTACTCTGTCGATTATTTTTTTTTGTCTACTATGTGTGTACTGTGTACGTTTCCTTGGCCGCAGAAAAATACTTTTCACTGTACTTCGGTACATGTAACAATAAATCAAATCAAGTAAATCAAATCAAAGCGTCTAAGTGGTTTCACTTCCTCTTTACTAACAGCAGAAAGCACTTTGCTGCTGTTTTAAAGGCATTTGTCAGAGGGTGGATAGGGTGGCAGCTGGGTGAGATGGTAGATGAGTCAGGGGTAGTCAGGTCAGCAGTTAGTCAGGTTGGAGCAGGGGATGCTCGGATGTTGGGGAATAGTCAGATCTAGTCAGGAGGTCAGATGGTCAATGGACAGTTGGCTCAGGTCAGAGGTTAGCCAATGGATCCGTGGGGTTGTCAGGTGGTCTGGGATGTACCCGGGATAGTCGGGATTTGAGGGGGAATCAGGAAGATTGGTGTGAGTGATTTGATTTATTATTGTCACATGTATTAATATACAGTGAAAAGTGTTGTTTCTTGCATGCTATACAGACAACACATACCATACATAGGGAAGGAAGGAGAGACTGCAGAATGTAATGTTCCAGTCATAGCTAGGGTGTAGAGAAAAGATCAACTTAATACGAGGAAGGTCCATTCAAAAGTCTGATGGCAGCAGGGAAGAAGCTGTTCTTGAGTCAATTGGTACGTGACCTCAAACTTTTGTATCTTTTTCCTGATTGAAGAAGTTGGAAGAGAGTATGTCCGGGGTGTGTGGGGTCCTTAATTATGCTGACTGCCTTTCCGAGGCAGCGGGAATTGTAGACAGATTCAATGGATGAGAGGCTGGTTTGCCTGATGGATTGGGCTACATTAATGACTTTTTGTAGTTTCCTGCGGTCTTGGGCAGAGCAGGATCCATACCAAGCTGTGATACAATCAGAAAGAATGCTTTCTGTGGTGCATCTGTAGAAGTTGGTGAGAGTCGTAGGTGACAAGCCAAATTTCCTTAGTCTTCTGAGAAAGTAGAGTCGTTGGTGGACTTTCTTAACTATAGTGTCGGCATGGGGGGGACCAGGACAGGTTCTTGGTGATCTGGGCACCTAAAAACTTGAAGCTCTCACTCTTTCTTCTTCGTTCCCATTTATGTAGACAGGGACATGTTCTCCTCTACGCTTCCTGAAGTCGCTGACAATCTCCTTCATTTTGTTGACACTGAGGGAGAGATTATTGTCGTTGCACCAGTTCACCAGATTCTCTATCTCATCATTGTTTGAGATCCGACCCACTACGGTGGTGTCATCAGCAAATTTGAAAATCGAGTTGGAGGAGAATTTGGCCACACAGTCATAGGTGTTTAAAGAATATAGTAGGGGGCTAAGGACACAGCCTTGTGGGGCACCGGTGTTGAGGAGGTGTTGTTGCCTATCCTTACTGATTGTGGCCTGCGGGTTAGGAGGTTCAGGATCCAGTCACAGAGGGAGGAGCCGAGTGCTGGGAGTGGGGTGGGGGGCAGTTCTGTAATTACCCAGGAGTTAGAGCAGAAGTTTTCAGTCTAACACTTCCTGGAAAACTATCCAGGTTAAGTTCATGGAACAGTCCAATGTCTGTGGCTTTTACTTAGATTTGGAGACATTCGTGGAGGGTCCTGGGAAGCAGGAGAATTGACCATTGGAAGTTGAAACTTCCCAAGCAATTCCCATGGAAGTCAGCAGGTTCGCACTTCCATGAGGTTCTGACGTGCATCTTTGGTCTTAATCCTGGTCTCTGACGATCTAAATCGCTGGCTTTGAAAGCAGACCAAGGCAGGCCAGCAGCACGGTTCAATTCCCGTAACAGCCTCCCCGAACAGGCACCGGAATGTGGCGACTAGGGGCTTTTCACAGTAACTTCATTTGAAGCCTACTTGTGACAATAAGCGATTTTCATTTCATTTCATTTTCATTTCATCTGAAGCCTGGAAGATCTGGACCATTCTTTTTTATAGATCAGGTGTTAAGTACAGTAAATACTTTTAAAACCTACACGAAAATCAGTGTGTGCCTTTTACAGTCACAGCACTTAAACAGTTAACCACTCACTGAATTAGTAGGCAAATTCCTTTAAAAGGCACCTTCAGCAGTCAACCCAGAAGCAGGAAGAGAGCGCAGCCACTCTCTCACTCCTCACCTGTAACAGTATCCTCAGAAGTGATATAGAACATACATTTTAAAATGTAAGCCAATGAGACACTTATGCCCTCTAGAAACTTGCTTAAAGCCTACTTGTCATAAATTAATCTTCACAGAAACTCAAGCAGGCAACCCTGGAATGCAGGTAAACAACTCAATTAAATAAAAATGACTGCGAACTTACATTGCTCTTGAAGTAGTTTACTGCCTTGGCATGAATAATGAAATCCCAGTAGGCCGCTGAAGTCAATGAACAGATTAAATTTTCTTCTGGCAAGTAAGTAGGTTCTTCACAATGATCAGAAAGGAAATGTCTAGAATTAGCTTGTTTTCAACGTCATCTAAAATGATCATAGTTCAATCTAACATCACGCTGTGCTTAATGAACGCTATATTTTACTCACCCGCAGACAGGAGTACCTTGGCTTTTGCTGTCTTCAACCCAAGAGAGAGCAATATCTCAGTTCTTAGCGAAGGCAGAAGACAAAAGAAATGCACAGTAGTTAAACTGGTTTGCCAATAACACTTTAAGGAGCCCGAATGGGAAAGGGAAAAACACACAACAATTTATGAAGTAAGTACAGCAATGAATGGTATGCTACGCATATTGTCTAATGACACACTCATACATGCTCTGGTACAACTTGTTCTTTCTTTCAGTAGCTTACTGCTCCAATTACTATACTATGTGTAGTTTGTAGAATTCAGATGATCAACAACTCCCGAGGGGATTTGGTGTGTAACTATTTGGACAGATAATAAAACAAAGTCTTCGGCATCTTTTTCAGTTTCTCACTGAGGGAAGCATTCTATATTTTGCAGAATGGCTTCGACAACATCCTTTAGCATCTCACCTATGGCTCAGTGAGTTTAGCATTCTTTCTTGTGCTTCTGAGAGTAATAGATTCAAGTCTCAATCCATGCACTTCAGCACATAATTTAGGCTGGCATTTCAGTGCACTATTGATGGAGTGCTGCACAGTTGGGGTATTTTCACTAGAATGCAAGGTTAAACTGAGGGCCCAGTTGGTCTCATAGGTAGATGTTAAAGGTCCCATAGTACAATTTAAGAAGGGCAGTGGAGTTCTCCCTTGTGTTCTAGCCAATATCTATCCCTCGACCAACGCCTCAGATAGATCAAACTAAAGCAAAATACTGCAGATGCTGGAAATCTGAAATAAAAACAGAAAATGCTGGAAATACTCAACAAGTCAGGCAGCATCTGTGGTACAAACCAGAGTTAATGCTGCAGGGCAGATACAAGTGATCTGCTCATTTATTTAATTTCTGTTTATGGGGCTATGCTTTGCACAAATTGGCTGCCATGTTTCCTATATTAGAATACTGACCAAACTTCAAATAATAAACTTAATGAATAGTAAGGTGGTGTGGGATGTTGAGAGGTGCTATATAAATGCACGTTCTTCCTTTTCATTTTAAATACATTAGCGTAGAAATTGATTTAACCTGTCACATGGCCCAAGACACACGTGGTATTGGGTCTTGAGACTCACTGATACGCAACAGCTGATTTGTAGCCAATGACTGTGCATCCACAGGCAGCTCACTGGGGAAGATGATTAAAACTTTAGTGAAGGAATGGAGACATAGTTCCAAGTTAGGATGGTTTTTGTGGCTTTGAGAGGACCTTGCAGTTCGTGGTGCCCCTGTGCATCTGCCACCTTTGTCCTACTAGGTGGTAGATATCACTGGTTCGGAAAGTTCTGTCAAAGGAGCCTTGCTGAGTTACTACAGTGCATCTTGTAGATGACACACGTTGCTGCCACTCTGCATTGGTGGTGGAGGGTGTGAATGTTTAAGATGGTGGATGGGATGTCAATCATGTGGGCTGCTTTGGACTCAATGGTGTTGAGTTTCTTGACTGTTGTTGGAGCTGCACTCATCCAGGTAAGTGGGGAGTATTCCATCACACTCCTGACTTGTGTCTTGTAGGTGGTGGACAGGTTTTGGGAAGTCAGAAGGTGAGTTACTCTCCACAGAATTCCCAGCCTCTGACCTGCGCTTGTAGCCACAATATTTATATGGCGAGTCCAGTTAAGTTTCTGGTCAGTGGTAACTCCCAAGATGTTGATAGTGGGTGTATCAGTGATGGTAATGTCATGAATGTTAAGGGGAGATGGTTAGATTCTCTCTTGTTGATAATGGTCAATGCCCAGTACTTGTGTGGTGTGAGTATAAGTTGCCGCTTACCAGTCCAAGCCTGAATATTGTACAGGTTTTGTAGCATACCGCTACGGACTGCTTCAGTATCCGAGGAGTCACAAATGGTGTTGAACACTGTGCGAACGCCACTCTCCATTACTTTGCTGATGGTGGAGCGTAGAATGATGGGGTCGTAATTGGCCGGGTTGGCTTTGTCCTGTTTTCTGGGGACGCATGGGCAGTTTACCACATTGCCAGGTGAGTGCCAGTGTTGTAGCTGTACTGGAACAGATTGACTTGGGGGGCGGCAAATTCTGGAGCACAATAAGTCTTCAGTACTATTGCCGGAATATTATCAGGGCCCAATGCTTTGCTGTATCCAGTGCCTTCAGCAGTTTCTTGAAATCACATGGATTGAATCAATTTTGCTTAATACTGGCGTCTGTGATGCTTTGGAGGAGGCTGAGATGGATCCGCACTTGTGGCTGTTCTAAATGCTTCAGCATTGTTTTTTACGCTGATGTACAAGGCTCCCCATGATTGAGGATGAGGATATTTTTGGAGCCTCCTCTATTCACAACTGGATGTGGCAGGACAACAGAACTTATATTTGATCCATTGGTTATGGGATTGCTTAGCTCTGTCTACTGCATTCTGCTTTCACTGCTTGGCATGCAAGTAATCCGGTGCTGTCGTACCACTAGGCTGACACCTCATTGCCCTCCTGTAATCCTTGTGGAATCAGGCTTGATTGCCCTGCTTGATAGTAATGGTAGAGTGGGAGAAATGCTAGGCCATGAGGTTACAGATTGTGCTGAATACAGTTCTGCTGCTGCTGATGGCCATAGCCCCTCCCATGATGCTCCACCCCCAATGTGGCAATTCCCCGATGGCGTGGGGCGCATGTCCTCTCACTTTTCGGGGACTTCGCTAGACAGCTGCGGACTCAGTCGGGGGAGGAAGCCATTCCACTGGCAGGTGGGGCTTCGGCAGGGGCTGGGGGGACTGGTGGGGGGTGCCGGGGGTGGCGAGGTGGGTAGCAGTTTTTGGCAGGCTGGATCCGCGGTGGCTGGCGCCATGTTGCACGGCGCGGCCGGACATAGCCGCAGGATCGGAGAAACCAGTCCTTCACTTCAAAATGAGTGTGTGTGCCCCATCCGCCATATTGGATGCCTAGATGGCAAATTTGTGCTGATAAAATGGCCATGGCTCTATTGATTTTCTTTTAATTGGTGTTCACATATTGTTTAAGCACTGCCCAATTGCTGACTTTCTTACAGTGCAGGTCGTGAAACCTGAGTAAAATGGGAAATGAAAAACACCTTTCAAAAAATACTTTGTTTCGTTTCTATGACACAATAATGGAACCTGCAATTTTATATTTGAAAATTGGAAGTTAAGTGAAGGAATCTAAGACTTACTGAACGGAAAGTCTCAATTGTTAGGTTGACTGACAAAACTATTTCTTTAAATTGCTCAATACTGATCTCTTTTGGAACGCAATCTGCTGCAACTTAAACCTCAGCGAGCCAATGGAGCTTATGAAATAATATGCATTTCACTCGGGCAATAAGCCTGACAAACAGTAAGTTATTTTCTTAATCAGTTATCACAAGCCGTATTTGGACATAATGACCTTGTTATTGAGCAAAATATTATTTAAGTTACATTCAATAGGTGCTCGATGTAAATAACAATTTGTACAGAAAGGTGCTGTTTTTTGTGATGGAGAGGATAAGGCGTCAGGAGCTTAGCTTATGATCAAATAGGAGAGTGAACAGTCTGTTTCAGCCTGAAGCAATGGCCAGAATCAGTGAAGACAGCTGTAAACATGGAAAACGACAACTTGGATCTACACTGCCTTTAGCATAGGAAAACACCCCAAGGACCTTTACAGAAAGGTTGCCAACCAGTTAAATTCAAGACCGAGACTGATAGATTTTTAGGCACTGGAATAGCGATAATGTGGGAAAGTGGAATTGATGTTTGTGTTCAATCACAATCTTACTGAATGACTCAAGTGATCATTTGGCCGACTCCTATTCCTTATGTTAGGGCTGGTGTTCCAGAATTAGGGAGGGGTGAGGCCCAGGGCGGGTTTGGATACAAGGATGAGAATTTTAAAATGGAGGCTGTGGTAGTCACCACTAGCTGTATTATATGTATTATGGTAAGACACATATACTAGAGGTACATGGGTAAATCCCTGCCTGCTGGCTCCGCCCAGTAGGCGGGGTATAAATGTGTGTGCTCGCCGGTGCTGCAGCCATTCTGGTTCCAGCTACAGGAGGCACAACATCTTTGCTCAATAAAGCCTCGATTATCCCACTACTCTCGTCTTTGTGGTAATTGATAGTGCATCAGAGGCCTTGTGTTACAAAATCCATTCGTTCTCGATCTCTGTGTTCCATGTAAGCTTGTGATCTGTGCAGATTGTAACTATTAAAAATTAATTCATGGCTTGTGGGCGTTGCTGGCTGGGCCAGCGTTTATCGCCCACCCCTAATTGTCCTTGCTAAGCCACTTGAGAGGGCAGTTAAATTCAACCACATTGCTGTGGATCTGGAGCCACATGTAGGCCAGACAGACTAGGTAAGGATGGCAGATTTTCTTCCCTAAAAGACACTAGTGAACCAGATGTTTTTTTTATGACAATTGGCAATGGTTTTGTTGTCATCATTAGACTTTAATTCCCAGATTTCTATTGAATTCAAATTTGACCATCTGCGATGGTGTGATTCGAACCCAGGTTTCATTGAAAATATCACTGCACCACCACCTCCCAAGTTGTTCCACTGCTCACTGTGTTGGAGTGTTGTGATAGGTCACCAGATCGATTCAAGGGCCAATGTACAGAACCCCTTGAACTGTCAGTTTTTGGTCAGTCTTTCAGCCAGCAAAGGTCCCAGGTAGGAAACAAGTGAGGGGGGGTGGGAAGAGGTCCTAGTTAAGAAAAACAAAGGAGCAGAGAAATAAGCTCCAATCTGAGAAAGGGCAGCACGGGGAAAACTTTGAGGGAAGTGGCTCGGGAGAAGCCTGGAAAATCCACAACGACAACTGAAGATTTTTGACTTTGCACTATGAGCCACTGGGGCAAGATAGCCCTTTGGAGTAGTGGTGTTTTGCTTCACAAGTCCACAGATCTGAAATTGTGCTTGTAATTTGATGCCGTGTGTACTTGGAAATAAAATCCAGGGAACATAATCTTGGAAAGCGAGATTGAATCCTTAAAAGGTGGGCTGTCATTGAAGCCACCTTTGGGCAGCAAGATAAAACAATTTACAATATCTATTTTACATTCTAACATGCAGGTAAATATGAAGTATACGTGAATTAACAGACAAACTGGACGCACCACAATACTTAATATATGACAGATGCAACCAAAACAGATTCCATAGATTTTTCAATAACCCACCCAGATGTTAGTCACACTATCATATATTGTGTAGTGTGGTGTGTTTGACTTTAGTTTGTCTGTTAATTCATGTGTACTTCCCATTTTATCCTGAATGTTCGAATGTATGATAGGTAATGTAAATCGTTTTATCTTTCTGAACTTGTACAATAAAGTTTATTTTTGTTTGTTCAAAATCTGCAGAATCACTTAGGAAATATCTTGAATCTCAAACTTTTATCTACTTTAAACAACCCCCCCCCCCCCCCCCCGCCCCCCCCCCCCCCCCCCCAACACCTGGGCCAAGGACTGTAACATGTGGCTAGAACAAACATAGATGAGCAAGCTAAGGGGTATTGTGTGAATAGGACAATGCAAGGGTATGAGCAGCAGAGCTTTTAGCGAGCTCAAGTTATGGAGAGTGCAAGATGGGAAGCTGGCCAGGAGAGCTTTGGAATAGTCATGCATAGAGGTAACAAAAGCATGGATTATGGTTTCAGGAGCAGATTAATTGAGGAGTAGGTGGAGGTGGGCATTGCGACTGAGGTCCAGAAGATTTGGACTTGGGAAAAAAAGTTGACAGAGAGCCCCCAGAAGGAAAGGAGCAAGTGGTGACAGTGGTTTCAGCTAGGCCGCGTTTGCATCATGTGGACTGGGAAGCTGGAGCATTATTCAGATGCAATTACCTAGAAATTTAGAAGAGCCAAGTCTTCAACCCATGCAGGTAACCTACTCTGTGCAGATGCTGAGTGAGTGGGCGCCGGAATGTGGCGACTAGGGGCTTTTCACAGTAACTTCATTGAAACCTACTTGTGACAATAAGCGATTTTCATTTTCATTTCATTTTCAAAAGGTGAGGTCCAAGTTGTCTCAGATATTAGGCCTCAGATTCATTCTCAGACAATTGGCAATGCAGGAGGAGACCCAAGAGTTAAGTGCAGGAATTCCAAGCTGCTGCTAACACAAGCGGCGGTCTTGTGGGAGAGCAGGGTAGGGAAAAACACTTCTGATGGAGGTGGTATGAGTTCATGGGCCTTTGGGGCCTGTTGGGAATGCTGTGATTTGGTGTGTTGTTTACAGCTAAGTAATTTAGCTTATTTTTGCAGGCAGTCTATCAGGCTGCTTTGATCATGACATCCTGTGATGGCTGCCTCAGGGGAAACCAAATTTGTAGTAGGGACTGCAAGCAGAAATAGGGTTTGCAACTCTGGCTGGATGCATTCCTGGAGGTGTCAATCCTTGATCTCCTCTCTCCACCAACCACACCCCTACATTCTTCCATTGGTCACGTGACATGTCTATCATCATGGCACCCCAGCTTCCCACAACAAACAGGAAAAGTAAACTCTTCATTTCTCAATGGGATGTTTGTTACATGTGAAGCCATCTGGTATGGCCATTTCCCGATTACAAAATGGACACTTTGCAAGAATTGCAGGGAAAATGGACAATACTGAGAAAGCAAGCAGGTGCAGGGTTTGTCTGTTGATTGGAGCCGCAGCTCCCAGACAAGACCGAAACTGCAAAGCCATTACCATACTAATGAGCCATCTCCGGGGACAAAAGAGTAACATTTAAGTAAACGATACCAAGGCAGACACCCTGGCGCCAGAGGAGACCAGAACAAAGCAGGCCAACGGCCACCTAGGAGACGCCCAGCCATCAGGACACCCACCCCTTTATTGGAGGAAATCGATAGGAACGATTGAGAAATGCCCCAATTAATTGGGGCCAAGTTCAAGGCCCGCCCAAAAGCGCGCAAAGCCCCTTTTGGGTATAAAAAGGATCCCCCAAGAGAGAATCATTCTCTTGGCTCCGGCTCTCACCGAGGAGAGACCTGCCCAAAAGCTGCACCAGAACAAGTAAGTCCAAGGTCAACGCACGCTATCAGACAGACGATCTTAGCTGTTCCCCTTCGCCACTTCAACCCCAGCAGCCTCAGAACCGAACAATGGCCTTTGTTCCTCTGAGTGAGTGGGCGCCCGAAGTTAAGTATAAGCTTTAGCAGTTGTGATAGTTTAGTCTGTAGTATTTGTGCATGATTATATTTAACTGTGTGTCTAAATAAATAAGCATTTGACTTTGAACTAACTAACTGGTGTATCGAGTCTTTGATCAGTATTCGGTTTGAACCTTGTGGCGGTATCGAAAGATACCTGCCGACTCTAGAGCAAAACATAATTGGAATTAAGGAAGGTGACCATATTGGCCGCCATATTCAGAGCCAAATAAAGAGAAACACAAATTAGCAACATTTACTGGCGACTCTGGTGGGACTCGACTTAGAAGTGGCCTAGTCACTCCGAGAGAACCCAAATTTGAATTGGAATCCAATTGGAAACAGAAAATCCACAAATGTAAGAACAATACTGATCAAACCTCCGAGATTCGGAAGTGTGTTAATACATGCGTACTAACAGGGATATAAATTAAACCTAAGAGATTATGTTGCGTAAAACTGTTGGGAGTTTTGTAGGCCAGAAAATAGCGTAAGTCGTGCCCGTGTTTACATCACCACTTTATCACCCCCGTTCCAAATTCAGAAGAGAACCCAGATAGAGAAAATGGCAATGAAGTCAATGGAACGCCTTATGAACCCTCAGGAATTCGAGGTTGCAGCGACCAGTAGAATAGGACAGTGTCCCATATGGGAAGAGGAAATCAGAAAGTACCTCAAAGGGAAAGGATGACCCCTTTGGAGCGAATTCTGTGCGAATGATGAAACAGGTCCCGGGAGTATAGGACATACTTGGTGGGAGAACCTGTCAGAGATCCACAAGTAGAGCTAAGGGAAAGCTCGCAAGCCAACGGCAATCGTGTCCTGCTTGGCACAATTGCCAGGCACAGAGGAGGTCGTTAAGACTTTCCGTAGAGAGATAGAAGAGAGAGACAGAAATAGTGAGGGCGATGTGAGCGAGTTTGAGAAGGAGAATAAAGATTTGAGAGGAAAGTTAGCAGCAAGGGACAGAGAGGTGGATGATGCCAAGCGGGCGCACCAGTCTTGTCTCGCCGATTTGAGTAGTTTTCAGACCCAGTATGATAAGACCTACCAGGACACACAACGTGCGGTCTTGGTAAGACAAGAAACCGAGCAACAGGTAGAGAAATTGCAGAAACAGTGCAATGATTTAAAAGCAGCCCTACGAGCACTCCACACTTACACGACGGAACAAAGGCAGAGCTCGGTAGATCACGCAAAGTGCCGGAAGCAAATTGCAGAATTGCAATCTCTGCTTTCTGTCCAGAATGGGTTTCAAAGTACGTTTGGACCCCAGTTAGACCAGGAAAACGGCCCCGATTGGCAGGAGTTAAATGAAACTGCCCACAGATACGTACATGGGACATGTACGCAAGAAAAACTCCAAAAGAGCAAAGCACCCCAACCGAACAGGCAGAACACACACCCATGAACCCTGTAACCACACACTACAGAGCAGCAGCAGAAGGGAACGCAGATTTCCTGGACACAACCCCGTTAACCGTGACCTAATTATGGACGCATGTGGAAAGATTACACCGTTCCTTCCCACATCAGACCCCATCCAATTTTTCGCGAAAGTCAAACAGCAGGCTACCATGTACGGCCTGGATGAAAAGGAGCAAGTGAAGCTCACAGTTTTAAGCCTCGCCCCTTCAGTCGTGGCAGCCCTTCTCGGCCCACAGAATGTAGGAGGAGGCACACTCCAAGAGATGCACACAGCGATCCTGGATGCGATCGGCTATAACAGAGGAGACCCCGTAGAAGGTCTAAACAAGTGGAGGCAAAAGAAGACAGAGCACCCCACAGCGTTTGCTGGACGCTTGTGGATACATTTCACAGCAGTTTTCGAAGAGTTAGCCCGTGCCCATTTTTCCGCGGATAATATGGCCAAATGGACTCGAATGCTAGTCTCTCATGCGACAGAGGCAGGACAGAGAGCTTGCGCAAATTACGACCCCTCAGACGAGGCCCACAACGAGAAATGGGTTTTGAAGAGATTGTCCCGCGCCTGGGAGCAATCAGTCCAAGGCAAAAACGCATTTGCAAAACCCGAGGAAGAGCAGGCAGACATGAATCCAGTTAAAGCGCACCAGAACCCCGCATGGGTAAATGAGGGCAGGAACAGCCCACCACAACCAAAATCCCAGGAATGTTACAACTGTGGACAATTAGGACACTTTGCACGAGAGAGCAACGTGCCTCAAAAGCAGCAGAGAAACCAACAGGCAGGCACCCTAAACAAGAATAGGGAAAAGCCAATCCATAGCGTTAGCGCCCGTTCAGAGAACATAGACATGAACGGCACCGACTGACGGGTGATCGGGCTCCCCAACTTGGGTCTGCGACACCCTTTGGGACAAGTCCGGTAGACCGGTCGTAGCAGGCAAAGTCCGGCGACACCCCGCAGAATTTCTTTGGGACACAGGAGGTCCCGCACCACACTCAATTCCTCCACGATGTTCCAGCGAGACACGTGGCCCACAACAGACACCATTACACTCAGCGGCTTTACAGGCCATTTACAACAAGGACACATCACAGCCCCTGCAGCGATACAAATAGGGAACATTACAACTAAACACCCCGTAGTTTTGGTCGATCTACCCCAGACAGCTGAACACATCCTAGGAATTGACTTTATGAGCTCCCACAACCGCTCTTTTGATCCGGTTAATAAATGTGTATGGAGAATGGCAAAGGCAGCACGAGCCCCCGCCACGCTCACAGTTGGAGACTATGAAAACAGAATTAGCTCAATAGGAGACTTCTGGTTCGGCCCTCGAGCCATTAGTCAGGACAGACAGGTTAGGGAAGTCCTGCAGCAACACAAAGCAGCATTTGCACAGCACAAGCACGACTGTGGCAAAATAGCTGGCTTGGTAAATATTACAGGTCCTGACCCCAGACCATAAAAGCAGTATGGTTTACCCCAAGAGGCAGAGGGAGAAATCTCCAAAGTAATAGAGAGTTTGCTTGATCAAGGCGTACTCAGATCAGTAGCCTCCACGAACAACGCACCAATTTGGCCCGTCAGGAAACCCGATGGATCATGGCAACTGACCATTGATTACCGGGAACTGAACAAAGTAACCCCAGTAGCAGCCCCCACCATAGCCACGAGTCCCGAGACCATGCTCAAACAGGGACTCCAGTCAAAACAAATTTCGGTTTTGGACATTAGCAATGGCTTTTGGTCCATTCCATTGGATAAAGCGTGCCAATATAAATTTGCCTTTACATTCCAGGGACAACAATATACATGGACGTGCCTTCCACAAGGCTTCCACAACTCCCCCTCCATTTTCCACCAACAGCTGGCAAATGGACTAGCAAAATCACTCATGGTAAACACGTGATCGAGCAAAAGAGAATTGACTCGATCGTCAAATTGCCCCTTTCCCATAATGTAACAGCCCTCTGTCATTTCTAGGACTGATTGGCTACTGCCGAAACCATTTTGACGGTTTTGTCACAAAAGCAGCGCCCCTATCCGAACTTCTCAAGAAGCAGGCACCTTGGGAATGGCTTCCACAGCACACGGATGCCATGGATGCTTTAAAAAGAGCACTCAGCACAGCCCCCGCATTACAGGTCCCAGATCCACTTTCCCCGTACGCAATCGAAGTTGCAAGCACCGACTGAACCCTTTTGGCCGTGCTCCTCCAGGAACGCCATGACCAATTACACCCCGTGGCATACGCCTCACGCGTGTTAGAACCTGTCGAGCAAGGATTTTCTGCTTGTGAAAGGCACCTGCTCACAGTTTTTTTGGCAGTACAGTACTTCGCCTACATTACAGGACTCAACCCCATCACCATTCTCACTGAACACACACCGACACAGCTATTATTAGACGGTCGACTTAAAGATGGCACAGTCAGCCAAATCCGCGCAGCCCGTTGGACCCTTCTTTTACAGGGACGGGACATTACAGTCAAAAGAACCAAGACGCACACTTACCTAGCCGATAATTTGCAATATGCAGGTACCCCACATGAGTGTGAGATCATCACCACAATACACAACACAGGCCCATTTATACCTAAGTCAGCTCCCAGGAAAACAGGTAGTACACCCCAGAGACCCCAGCCCACAGACACGTGCGCACCCCTGAAAATTTATGTGGATGGCTCCTCCACAGTTTTGAATGGAAAGAGAATCACCGGTTGCGGCATTTATGTAGAGGACGTGCAGGGATGCACCCTTGATGAGATTTCACTAAAGTTGCCAGGACATCTAGGTTAGCAGGCAGCAGAACTGGCAGCCATAGCGTACATTGTAGACCACCCTGAATCGTTTCCGACCCCAGCAGACATCTATTCGGACAGCTTATATGTCTGTAATAGCTTAACGGAATTCCTACCCCTGTGGGAAACTAGAGGATTTGTTTCCACAGACAGAAAGCCCCTACCCTCAGCCCCATTACTCTGACATATGCTAGAGACAACTAAAAATAGGAAATATGGCATAATTAAGGTTCGCAGTCATCACCGTTCTTCCCCCCTTGTAATGTTAAAGCAGACGCCCTAGCGAAGGCAGGCTCCAGGCATGGTTACTTTTGGAACCCCCCCGAGAGCACCCCAGTACACGCGGTTCAGGTCTCACAGACCAATATTCAGGACCTAGCAAAGGCCCAGAAGGAAGATGAAAAATTCAGGGGAGTTTTAAAAGGAAGCTTCCCAGCCCCGTATGACAAGTTTAAGAACGCAATCACCACACACGACGGTGTGATTTTGAAAGAAGGCATTTATGTAGTTCCCAGCCAAGACAGGAACCAGATTATTTGTCAGTTCCATGACAATCATGGACACCAAGGCATTGAACCCACCTCAGACCTCTCTGCTGGTGGCCTGATTTAAAAGCCGATGTTATTCACTTCATTGAAAATTGCTTGATCTGTACCCAGAACAATCCGGACCGATATGCAATAAAGGCTCAGCTTAGTCACACCCGGGACGAATTTGCAGATAGATTACATAGGACCCCTACCCACCTGCAGAAATGGTTACAAGTATTTGTTGGTAGTCATCGACACCTTCACAAAATGGGTGGAAGCTTTTCCATCGAGAACAAATACGGCCAAGACAACAGCTAAAATACTAACACAGCACATCTTTACAAGATGGGGCCTCCCACGCAGTATAGAGACCGATCAAGGCTCCTATTTTACAGGACGAATAATGAAAAACGTCCTCACAATTTTTGGAACCAGGCAAAAGTTTCACATAGCCTACCACCCCCAGTCAAGTGGCATTGTAGAGAGGATGAATAGGACTTTAAAAGCCACTCTCAGGAAAATGGTGCAACAGAACAACAGCACCTGGGATTAATTTCTTCCATTTGTTTTAATGTTCTTAAGAAACACGGTATCCACGTCCACAGGATACACCCCCCACACCCTCATGACCGGACGCCCCATGAAAGGGACAGTATTTATTAGGACTGGATTTGGCTAGCCCCGCAGTCACCGCCCTCACGCATGAAAATGCTGTACAACAGTTAATTGAAAACATAAAGGCTGCCCAACTCGCAGCAGCTTTGAAACTTGGGACCAGGAAGAAACAAAGCAAGGCTTGTTTTGACAAAACGGTACATGGCACCGATTTTGTAGTAGGGCAGCAAGTGATGCTTCCCTATCCAATCCCAGTTCATTCCTTTCCCCAAAATTTTCCGGACCATACTCCGTTTCGGACAAAGTAAGCCCCTCTGTATACAAGATCACATATCCCAATGGCAAGTCTGTGTGGTTTCACATAAACCAGCTTAAGGCTTATGGCTCACAGAACAACATTCACATCACATCTTGCTCGCAGTAGCAGACGAGCACGCCCTGCCCACAGATGACATATTCCTACCCTCCCCCAGCCAGTCCAGCCCGTCCTCAGACACATCTTCAACTCCACCCCCAGAGGCAAGACTCTGCCTCTCCCTTCCTTCAACCAGCAGCGACAGCGACAGTGATAGCGACAGCAATGACGACAGCCACGTTATAATTATACCCCTGCACCAAGCCCCACTCCCAGCGAATCCGAGCATGATTCCACTGACCCCTTTGAAATCACTTATATCAAAGCCCCTGACCCAGACCCATCGCCCGACGATTACGGATTAAAACCTAATAGCTCCAACCTCGACACACGATTCTGGCACCGAGACAATTCGTTCAGGCTCATCCAGAATGATGAGATGGACCCCAATTCACCCCAAGCAGCTTTAGCCAAACTACTCCAGTCACGAGTATGGCAGCCAGGAGAAGATGATGACATAGAGTCTGACTCCCACCAAACGAATCCCTTTGCGACCCTGTTCGCTATTGAGCAATGAGGTGTCCACATGATGGCAAAAAGGAACCAATGGAGAGATACGGTGTCCTTTCTGATGGAACCTGCACCATGTTTGTTGTATGTTTGTTCGGTTTGTTCGTTTAATGTACATGTTTATTGTTGGTGAATTTGAAAGTTTTTCATGGCCCCACGCCACCACCCTTTTGACGCCCAATGGCTGTTAATGGAACAAGTTTGTCCACAGACAACCGTTCAGAGGAACTAGATTGTCGACAGACACCACTCATAGCTACTCTCCTGATTCGATCACGAGAGGCAGCCCCCCACAACGACCACATTCTTACCCGTTCTTGCCAGTCGCTCAGGCAGTGGAGAAACGGCACTGGTCCCTGCCCTGCCTGAGGACCCCCCTCTGGTCAGCTATGCTCGGGTAGAGCACAAACGGCACTGATCACTGTCCTAACCGGGGATTACACCCATATCTTACCCGCCGCGGCCCATATGCACCCCATTTTGGCACTTACAGTTCGAAATTCTTTTGTTTGTTTTTGGCGACCCTTAGGTTGCTTCCGTATGCTAGTTACATCCTCAAACACTAGGATGGTAGATCGCACAGGCTGCGAGACGGCTCGCACTGTGTCAGTATTTTTCTCGGATGTCTTGTCCAAATATTTGGTTATTTTAAAATTGTTTTTAAATGAGGGAGTCACAGATGGTGACCAATCATAATGGGTAATTGGCAACAAAGGACAGACAGACAGACATGCGAGATCTTAAGCAAGATAATAACAGATATTATGCTTGTGTCCATAGAACTCCGGAACCTCAGGAACCCCAGAGGAAGAAAAAGAAGACAGAAAGACGGAAAGATGAAGACAACCTTCATGTTCACCTGAATCTTAGCGGGATCCCTTCAGTTGTGCACGGACGCTACCTCCCTGACCCCTACCACACAGGCCGTGAATGATTCCCACTCCTACCATACACTACACCCCAAGATAGTTAACCTCGAGACAGTTACCGACACCCCGATCTGGTGTGACAAGTTCATAACCTGGTATTCACTATCTTACATAGTAGAATCACTCTTAGTACTGGTGATACTCTGCAGTGTCGTGCAGACACTTAGACTCAGAAAATGGCTAAGGAGAGTCTACCGCTCTCGCACCCCGGTATACACATTTAGGTCCCCTATTTTCGGACTTCGCCAAACCCCCCAACCCCTTGAGTGAATTCGAGTGCATCCGTTTTCTTTTTGTGTGTGTTTTGTTCAATAAAGAAGTGTAAACCTCTGTGCTTGACTGCCAAGCCAGAGAAACTTGTGTTGCTGCTATTTGTACATTTAAACTGTTGTAGAATTATTGTTGATTGTTTGAGTGAGGATAGTTTATTGAGGATAGTTAGAGATTCCAGTTTTTTTATTTTGTAATGCATGCCTGAATGTAATAGCGCCCCGTAGAGTTTTATACTGATGCATGTAAATAAAATGATTTTAGGTAAAAATTGCATTTCATAGGATAGGGCAGTATAGAGCCCGTGAAGTGCTTATGGGCGCCCCGCTTGGTCAGAGAACGAAGACGACGTGGTAATGTGATCCTTCACGCTTCGCGTTGAGGATCACAAGGAGGGTATGTAGCCATCTGGGATGGCCACTTCCCAATTACAAAATGGACACTTTGCAAAGATTGCAGGGAAAATGGACAATACTGAGAAAGCAAGCAGGTGCAGGGGTTGTCTATTGATTGGAGCCGCAGCTCCCAGACAAGACCGAAACTGCAAAGCCATTACCACACTAATGAGCCATCTCCGGGGACAAAAGAGTAACATTTAAGTAAACAATACCAAGGCAGACACCCCGGTGCCAGAGGAGACCAGAACAAAGCAGGCCAATGGCCACCTAGGACACACCCAGCCATCAGGGCACCCGCCCCTTTATTGGAGGAAATCGATAGGAATGATTGAGAAACGCCCCAATTAATTGGGGCCAACTTCAAGGCCTGCCCAAAAGTGCGCAAAGCTCCTTTTGGGTATAAGAAGGATCCCCCAAGAGAGAATCGTTCTCTTGGCTCTGGCTCTCACCGAGGAGAGACCTGCCCAAAAACTGCACCAGAACAAGTAAGTCCAAGGTCAACGCACGCTACCAGACAGACGATCTTAGCTGTTCCCCTTCACCACTTCAACCCCAGCAGCCTCAGAACCGAACAACGGCCATTGTTCCTCTGACTGAGTGGGCGCCCAAAGCTAAGTATAGGCTTTAGCAGTAGTGATAGTTAAGTCTGTAGTATTTATGCATGATTATATTTAACTGTGTGTGTAAATAAATAAGCATTTGACTTTGAACTAACTAACTGGTGTATCGAGTCTTTGATCAATATTTGGTTTGAACCTTGTGGCGGTATCGAGAGATACCTGGCGACTCTAGAGCAAAACGTAATTGGAATTAAGGAAGGCGACCATATTGGCCGCCATATTCAGAGCCAAATAAAGAGAAACACAAATTAGCAAAACCTGCCAATCAAATAGCCATCCCCCCATCACCAATATTTTCTATTTAATAAATAAAATGTTTAAAGAACATTAATTTTTAAAAATTCCCCTACCATCTTTCTCCTGGGGTTGTTCCCAGCAATGTACTGGAAAATAATCTTAATTTCTTAGAGACTTCAGACCAATCCTGCAGGTTTGTCAACCCTAAGCAGACATTAGGGCCTGATTGTATATGCAAAAGGCCTAACGCCTGATTCAGGCCTGGTTGAAGGATATTTGTTGTTTGTTGTCCAATATTGCTAGTGTTGCCCTTCCAGTCTGCTCTTTTGGCAACTAGGTGGTCGTGTAGCACTTTAAAAACAACATGAACTCATTTTTAGTCCTCCAATAGCATTTGTATACGACACCTTAACTTACACTTTCTTGGTGAAGATCAAAGAGAAATGGGAAGCGGAGTTGGGAGGGGAGATCAATTGGGGAGCATGGAGTGAGGCACTGTGTAGGTTTAACGGGACCTCCTCATGTGCAACTATGAGCCTGATACAGTTTAAGGTGGTGCACAGGGTGCATATGACTTGGGCGAGAATGAGTGGGTTCTTTCAGGGGGTAGCAGATGAGTGTGAGAGGTGTGGGCGGGGGCCACGGAATCATGCGCACATGTTTTGGGGTTACAAAAAATTGGGAAGTTTCTGGGCGGGAGTGTTCGCAGTCTTAGCCAGGGTAGTGGAGAAGGTGGATCCGGACCCTTTGGTGGCGATATTTGGGGTTTCAGAGAAGCTGGCACTCAAGGAGAGGAGGAAGGCCGATGTCGTGGCCCTCGCCTCTCTGATTGCACGGCAACAAAGTTTGCTGGAGTGTCGGTCGGCATCACCACCGGGGGTAGCGGCTTGCTTGGGTGACCTGTATGACTTCCTGTGATTAGAGAAGATAAAGTATGAGTTAAGGGGCTCTTCAGGGGGATTTGAGGAAAGGTGGGGGATGTTTGTGACCGTGTTTGAGGGGCTGTTCGCCACAGGGGAGGTGGGGAATTTCCCCCGAGTGCTCCGGTTTCCTACCACAGGGATAGTGCGCGGGGGGGGTATCCCACGTAGGGTGCTCTTTCAGAGGATCAGTGCAGAATCGATGGGCCGTATGGCCTCCTTGTGCACTGTAGGGATTCTATGATGTGGAGTATAAATCATCGGCACAGACATGTTGGGCTGAGTGGCTGGTTTCTGTGCTATGAATTTTATATAATTCGATATGAACAATGCAGAGGTTCCACCAAAAAGAAAACAACACCCTCCGATGCACTAAAACTGTTAGACCAATAGAAACTTCAAACAAACTTCAACCAGAGTTTCTGAATGTTACCTTGTACATCAATTTAATCAGAAAGCTAAAATTCCCCTGATTTCAAAGGTTTTTTTAACTTTAGGTTTACAGGCACAACAGGAACAATAGATAACTCTTAATTACATTTTCAGATAATATTTCCCAACAGCCTCCTCGAAAAGCGCCCTCCAGATGTTAATCAGTGCAACTATACAACTGTGCCAGTTGTAACGCATTACAGATAACAAAGGGGATTTTTAAAGAAGCAATATGATAATTGGCAAAACTCTAGATATCGATGTGTTAAATAGTTCCTAAGCAACAGTCTCACAAATTGAACTTACATTCAATTTACATCCCAAGTTGCTTACCTTCCTCTTTAACCCCGTTAATGTCTAGTTGAAGTTGGTTCAGTTTTTTTATCAAGCAGCCCAGACCTTTGGCATTTTATTGGCATGATTCAAATCTCCTTTTGTACAGAATGTTCAGGATATCATTGTAATGACAATAAGTCAATCGGTGAGATTTCCTCACAGTAGTGATGTTCATGAGGAGCAGAGAATATTAGTTGTGAAGCTCCCTTGGGTGAGCCACTTGATGTGTCTGACAGAATAATGAAACAGGGTTGTTGGGTTTCTTATCTATTTCTGGTTTTTAGCCACATTTACCAGCATTTTCTCAGTTAAAGCTTTAATCAAGAGTGCTGCAGTGCTAGCTGGTAATAAATTCGAAAACCTTTGGGAGTACTGGAAAGACAAAGGTAGTCATCTGCCCCTCAAGCATCAGAAGCTACATTCCTGGGACTGCTTATATTTAATTCAGAAATATTTTAGACTGCAATCCACTTTTATTGCTACAAATCGTGGATAAAAGTAAGTCTGCAGGTTACCATGGTAGACAGTTGACTGGAGAAATATGAAATAAAATGATCGATGATCAAGATAACTGGCATGCAGAGGTAAATAATCAAACCAAAGCACTAAACGTGGAACCCCTTTCATGTCACAAAATCAATATGACTTCGCAAATAGGCTGCACACAGTTGTATCAGGATGGCCTTCAGAGAGAAAAGTAAGGGTGACTCTTTGGTAAATAGATCAAAAACATGCTGCATCTTTTCAAACTCCCCTTCAACACTAGACAGTTCTGGGATTGAAAGAATTGAGGTGCCGAACAAATGCTTAATGAGCTTCAAACCAACTATAACAATATTTATATTTCTTGTGCATTTCAAATTGAAATTTGAACTGTTCAACTAGTTTCTTGAGGAAGTACTTATGATGATCCACTCTGCTGATAAGTTATAAAATATAATAATTCTGTCGACTAAATAACAAATGATTGCATTTCAAACTGAACTAGATGGTTCAGAAGCATATCTGACCATCTTGAGGACAGGAAAAGTTCTATATTAATAAATGTATAAATGCAAATTATTTCCATTCCCTCGCCCAAACGGTTCATTCTAGTATATGTTATTATTGCCAACGAATGGTTAGGCATAACCACTGGAACTCATTCTGGATTTAAGAATACCCATGCTTAGGAACAATTTCACAAGGCCTGCTTGCAAAGCTAATATCCTTGTTTAATTTTTGGAAATTAATGCTTGACAAAAAAAATTGGAATGCAAGATAAAAACAAATTCAATACCCCAGTCCTGTTCAATCGTAACCAGAAATGTATAAAATCAAAAATAAACCCACAGTGAGGTTGGCACGGTAGCACAATTGTTAGCACTGTTCTTTCACAGTGCCAGAGACCGGGCTTGGGTCAATGTCTGTGCAGAGTCTACATGTTCTCCACGTGCCTCTGTGGGTTTTCTCTGGGTGCTCCGGTTTCCTCCCACAAAGTCCCGAACGACGTGCTTGTTAGGTGAATTGGACATTCTGAATTCTCCCTCTGTGTAGCCGAACAGGTGCCAGAGTGTGACGACTAGGGGCTTTTCACAGCAACTTCTTTGCAGTGTTAATGTAAGCCTACTTGTGACACTAATAAAGATTATTATCATTAGAATCTCAGCTGAACCACCGACAATAAATAAGGATGCAAAAATGAAGATGTTGCGATGATATATGATTAAAGCAATTAATGCTTTTACATTGTATAATTGCAATATTAGTATGCAAAACCATATTTCTTCTGGTTGGTTTACCTCAATGCTGCATTGTAACCGAAGTCCTTCGAAAAATTTTGCACTATCTGCTTCATCATTCCAATGCACCTGGCTGATGTCCCCCATCTTTTACATTCCATTGACTTCAGGTCGTTCAAAGCTCTGCCCTCCACGTTTGAACTTACACCCTGTCCCATTCACCCATCACCCTGTGTTCGCTGACCCACATTGTCTCCCTGTTAAGTAATGCTCCAATTTTAAAATGTTCAGTCTTCTTTTCAAATCCCTCCAATAGCCTCACACCTCGCCATCTCTAATCTCCTGCAACTCTCCAAACCCTCCCAAGGTATTTGTGCTTTTCCAATTCTATCCTCCTTAATATAATCGAAAACTCTAGGATCTGGGATTCCCTCCTTAAATATCTCAGATTGCTTCCACTCTTTTCCATTTTAGCACTGTATTGCAAGGCTAGTGACAAGGCAGTATTTAATCACACCTGTGATTTATTTAACTATGAAGAACTATAAACACAGAACAGTACAATTACTGCATAGGTCTTGTTCCCATGACTCCCAGGTTAATTCTGACCAACCCCAATAGCCAGATCCATGGCTAGACACCTAATAGGCTAACATTTGCGCACTCTGTCCCCATGGGCTCAGGGCCGTCACATGGCCTGCAAAGTATCGCCCCTTAAAGGGGTGGCGCTACAACATTCCTCCTCCGATAAGTTCCCTTATAGATCCCTGAATTACAAAAACAGAGTAGCTCTTATTTACAATTATATACGAACAAAGAGAGTTGCAGTAAGGGAGCTGAAAACAAGGTTCATCAGTTACGTCTATCAGGTGACTTCCTAACTTTTGCCGAACATCTCAACTTGGCAACTGGCTCTTCCAGACTGGAGGCATTGGAATCTACAGCAAGGCTGGTAGTTCGGTGGAGTCCAAAATAGAGTATCTCAGTTTTAACATCACCATCTCGGCGAATGGTATTCTGGTAGCTGGGATTGTATCTGCCCGTCCCTATGAGGGGATGGCAGCTTCTCTGCTTCTCAATGATCAACATATTTTCCAGCATCACAGCTCTGTAGGTCGATGACAGAGGATACTGGCCCAGTCCTGGCAGCAACTTTCTCCGGGAACCATTCTGTTCCTCCGCTAAAGTTCCACACGTACACTAAATCTTCTGATTGGAATGACCTGTCCTTCTTGGTTGTATCGTGGTGGCCTTTCCGTGGGGCTTGCTTAGCCTCCACCCATCCCGACAAATTTGGAAGAATGAGGTCAAGCTGGGTCATGAGATGCCTGCCCATTAACAGTAACCCCTGTAGTGGTATGATGGGTTGTATTGTACGAGAGCAAGAAGTCCGCTAACCGAAGCAATGGCGGTCGATTAGCTTGTTTTCGAATTGGTGCTTTGAAAGTTTGGACAGCTCTTTCAGCCAGCCTGTTTGATGCAGGGTGGTAGGTGGTTGTCCTTATGGACCACATTGGACTTAATGAAGAATTGAAACTCTTCGATTGTGAAGGCAGTACCGTTGTCTGAGACAATCACCTCAGGAAGGCCATGAATGGCGTAGATGTGGTTCAGCTTGTCCACAGTGGCCGCTGCAGTGGTCGAACGCATTGGCTGGACATCCAACATCCAGCCATTTCGATTGGGCATCTACCACAATCAAAAAGTTGATAACCAAAAAGGGACCTGCAAAGTCGATGGGGAGCCTTGTCGACGGATGCCCTGGCCACTCCCAAGGTTGCAAACCTGCTGCAGGTGGAAGGTTGTGTTGTGTCTGACACTGTTCGCAATGGGGTTGACCATACTTTCAATATCCTTGCTGATCCCTAGCTACCAAACATAACTCCTGGACAGCACTTTCCCCACGGACTGACCAGGATGACCGCTGTGCAATTCTTGGAGAAGAGGCTGCAAACCCAGGGGTGGCATCATGACTCTGAAACCCCAGAAGGGAACCCTGTCTTCACAATTAATTTTGTTCCAACGTTGCATGTAGAGCCTAATGTGTACTGACTTCTCAAAATGCCAGCCCGTGAGAACCCTCCTTTTAACTCTTGACAACACAGGGTCTCTGTTGGTCCACACCATAATGTGGCCGGGTGAAATAGGTGGAGTGTCAAGAAAATCGGCAATTGTTTGTTGCAGTGGAAGTCTGCTAAAAACATCCGCATTTGATACCTGGGTTCCTGGTCTATGCTGAAAGGTTTATGAATATGCAGCCAAAAACAGTGCCCCCCTTTTCACTTGGGCTGATACCGCTCGGGTTTATCTTCATGAAAAATGTAAAGTGATTGTTGGAGACGCTGGTGAAGTGTCGGTCATAAACATATCGCTGAAATTCTTTTACGGCATAAATGGCCACCCACTAGACTTCCTCTGCCTATCTGGGAAGATCTCCTCTTGGCATTCGATGATGTTCTGGATGAGAAGGAGACAGGTCTTTCCACACACCATTTTCCATTTTGTGCGAGAGTGCCGCTGCGATGCTATATGGTGATGCATCGCAAGTGACCAAGATGGGTTTATCCGGATTGAAATGGACCAGAAAGGCCAACGACTGCAGGGCCTGTGTGACCTGGTCGAAAGGCTGCTTCTGAGAATCTTTCCAATTTCAATGTTGTTGATTCTTCAACAGTTGATGCAGGGATGCCAAAATGGGGTAAAAAGTGGCTGTAATAATTGACCATCTTTAGAAAGGACTTCAATTCTGACGTGTTCCCTCGTTCTGGGACCCCTTTTACTGCCGCTATCTTATCTTCAAGTGGGTGCAATCCCTTCGCATCAACACTGAAACGTAAATACGTGACTTCATCAACCTGAAACGTGCACTTCTCTCACTTTAACCAAATACCGGCCTCTTTAAACCTCTTGACTTCTTCCAGATTTTCTCTGGGTTCCTCTGGTGTTGCCCCATCACTAGGACAGCGTCCAGATACACGACCACCTTCAGAATTCCCTGCAACAGGCTCTCCATTGTGTACTGAAATATAGCACAGGCAGCTGAAATACCAAAGGGCAATGTCCTATATTGGAACAAGCCTTTGTGGGCATTTATGGTGATGAACTTTCTTGACTCATCTTCCAGCTCAAGCTGCTGATAGGCGTGTCTTAAATCTAATTTGGCGTATTTGAGGCTTCCTGGCATATAAATCTTCCATCCTGTGGATAGGATATTTATCTACTTTAGCCGCACTGTTCACCATCATCTCATACTCACCGCAGATTCAGGCCATATGGCCTGGCTTTAACACTGGGGTGATCAGTGCTGCCCTTTCTGAAAACTATATCCAGTAATTACCCCCCAGGTCTTCCAACTTCATCTCCACCTGGTGTAGAGCAGAAGGCGCCGGTCTGGCTTGAGAAATGTTGGTGTTTCTTCCGGCTCTACATAGTTAGACCTTTGCTTTTGTTTCTTTGATGCACCCTGGCTCTCTCTGGAAGACCTCATGGTATTTCCGTAGAAGCTCCTGAAAAACTCCATCGATGACCTTTGCCTTGATACCCTGTATTTTGCCCTGTTTGTTCTGAAATGCTTCTTGGAATTTCCTTATATTCCATGAAAATTACCTTGATTAATGCTAAAAAATCTCTATCCAGTTTAAATTGATTTGACGAAGCCAGCCTCGGCCCAAGAGACTTGATTTTGGCCCTTTACCACGATGATAGGTGACTGTGCTGACTGATGTTGGTATATTATTGGGGCCACTGTTGTCCCCAGTATCTTTAGGGCTTCTCTAGTGTATGTTGCCAGCCTGCCGTTGTGCTTTTTAATTTAAAGGGCTGGATCCCACCTTGCAAATATTGATGTGTCTGGTCTCCTATGACAGTGGTAAAGGCTCCTGTATCAATTTCCATACTTAGTGGTCGACCATTCAATATTTACACTACTACAGTTGGGGCTGATGTATTTACTTTCAGATTATTCAATCTGTGAACTTCAGATTCTTCTTCGGAGTCATTCTCTAAACTATGCACTGGAGTCAGAATTTTTTTTTGTCCCTGGTAGGTTTTGTTTGGCTCTGTGTTTAATCCTGATATCTCCTCTTCTGTTACAGGCAAACCACGTTGAATCTTCAAATTTACATTATGTTATGATCCCCTCGAAGACCACCGGGGATGTTGATTGACGTCCCTGTGGGGTTCCTGCCGCACGAGTTCCTGTATTGAGTGGGTTGAGGCTCCCCCAATAGGGGCTTGCTAGCAGGTTACTTAAATACTGTGACCCCAGACCTGGGCCAGCGTTCCCGATGGTCCCGGGCTGGGACAAGAGCGTTGTGCGCCGCAACTCAGAATTAAACCTTTTGCCTAGCCTGGTCTCCGCTGCAGTTATCACAACATCTTTCCTGGGGGTGCTCTCCCCCGCACCGGTCACATTCTAATAAGCTCCAGGCCAGCTGACCTGATTTTCTGTATCTCTGCACCCTGTCTTGCTTTTCACTCTTCAGCTCACTGTTTTCTGCACCGTCACCTTGGCTCCATGAATACCAGTCCTTTCCTGTCCAAGTTGGTTTACCTCACCTGCCTGCATGATTTATAATTCGAATGCACCTTTTTGGCGCTGTCTGTAACCTGAACAATTTCCAACGCTCTAGTCAAGGTAATTTCTGTCTCTGCTAGTAATACTTTTCTATATTGAGTTTATTCATACTGTCATGACACCCTGGCTCGATCAATTCCAAAACTACTTGACCCGGAGGTGCAACACAGGTGAAATTAGATTTTTATTTAAAATACCCGAGGTCCTTGGTTGAGCTCAATAAACTGCAATCACCAGGTTTGTAACTTTAAAACGCAAATACCCTTTTATTATGTGCAGTTTTATAATTAAATGGACAGAAAATGTAACTGACTATCTATTACCCCTTTCCCAACCTCCTCCCCCTTTTTAACTCATCCCACTGTCTGCACTCAAACACAGACAAACGACAGAGAGGGGAAAGGATGGTGGATAGAGAAAGAAAAATATTAATAAAAATAAAAAGATAAGGATGGGATGACTTCCAGTCAATGTCTTTCTGATGTTCAGGCTTTCGTTTCAATACTTCTTCCTTCTAGGCTTGAGATAGTTTTCTCTTCTAAGGTTGTCTACTTTCTCTGCAGACTCGACTTCTTTGGTCTAGGCTTGAGATTTATTTTTCTGGCAAGGTTTCTACTTTTTCTGCAGACTGACCATAATTTCAGATTTACAGCAAAGGATGTGCCAGGCACGCACTGTTTTCAGAACAATAGAGCTGTTCTTTCGCTTCGGCAAACAGGAGCGAGAGAGAGACAGGAGTTCCTTTCACTTCCAAGGTCTAAACATTTCTGCTAAATTCTCTCAAAAAGCATCAAGCAGGAACCAGTCACTGACAGTTGTCAGGCAGGACACTCTCCCTGACCAATCCACCAGTTGCCAGTTAACCGCCCCAAAGCTGGTTACTAAGATGCACTTTGTGCCAAAGAGTCTGGCTTCCCCCTTCCAAAATACAAAACCTGGGAACACAGATTCCTGGCAAGCAGGCTGCTTCAACTTTGAATCTTCTGCTTAAAGGCACATTCCGATTATGGGTCCTTGGACCAAAATAATAAAAATAAAATAAAATATACAGGAACAAAGGAAATACACAGGAAGGAATTTTACAAGACCACAGACAAACCTATCTCTCAACATATTGTTGAGTGTTGATCCGAATTCACACTGCTCAGCCAACTGCCTTAACCGTGCCACGGACACTGTGATCATCTCCCCTGGGAGAATTAAATTTATATGGCTGCATAATGACTGATGGATTTGGGTTGTAGTGTTCCTTGACTAATGCAATGAGCTGTTCGAAAGTTTTTATATCATGGGCCTCGGGAGATGTGACTTCGAATAAGTCTGAGTACCGCAGGCTGTTAGAAGGATGACTGCCTGTTTTTCCTCCCCCCTGATATCATTGGCCTTAAAAATTATGGAAGACACTCGACACATTGGATCCACTGTTCTTTTTCAGGGAAAAATTGTTCCAATTTCCCAATCAACGGCACTTCGGTACTTACAAGTTGTTGCGGCAATGTTTTATTAAGGTGGCCGATGTGAGGGCCGCTCTCCTGATTTGCAGCAAACAACAGAAAGGGCTCCGATCTACCTCATCGCCAGGTGTAACAGCTGCAAAGTAAAGATGACCAACTAAAGACGAAGACTACAGACGGAGTTTGACCTGCTGACCTCGGGAAAGGCAGAGGCACAGTGGAGGAAGGCACAGGGGATGCAATATGAGTATGGGGAAAAGGCGAGCCGGCAGTTAGCCCACCAACTTCGGAAGAGGATGGCGGCGAGAGAGATGGGGGGAGTTAGGGACGAAACGGGAAATATGGAGCAGAGAGCAGGGAAAGTGAACGAGGTGTTCAAGACCTTTTATGAGAGGCTATATATGTCCCAACCCCCGGGGGGAAAAGAAGGAATGCTACACTTTCTGGACCAGCTAAGGTTCCCAAAGGTGATGGAGCAGGAGGTGGCAGGTCTGGGGGCGCCAATCGAGGTGGATGAGGTGATTAAAGGACTGGGGAACATGCAGGCAGGGAAGGCCCCGGGACCAGACGGGTTTCCGGTGGAATTCTACAGGAAGTATATGGATCTGTTGGCCCCGCTTTTGGCGAGAACCTTTAATGAAGCTAAGGAAAGGGGGATGCTACCCCCGACAATGTTGGAGGTGACGATATCGCTAATCCTGAAACGAGATAAAGACCCGCTGCAATGCGGGTCAGACAGGCCTATCTCACTCCTAAATGTAGATGCCAAACTGCTGGCCAAAGTGATGGCGACAAGGATAGAGGATTGCGTCCCAGGGGTGGTGCATGACGATCAGACAGGGTTTGTAAAGGGGAGACAACTGAATGTTAATGTCCGAAGGTTGCTGGGGGTGATGATGACGGCCCCACCGGAGGGGGAGGCAGAGATAGTGGTGGCGATGGATGCAGAGAAGGCATTCGATAGGGTGGAGTGGGACTATCTGTGGGAGGTGCTGAAGAGGTTTGGGTTCGGTAAGGGGTTTATTAGATGGGTCAGACTCTTACATGGGGCCCCGATGGCAAGCGTAGTCACAAACCAGCAAAGATCGGGGTATTTTCGGCTACATAGGGGTACAAGACAAGGGTGTCCCCTGTCCCTGTTACTGTTCGCGTTGGCAATTGAACCACTGGCCATAGCGCTGAGCGATTCTAAGAAGTGGAGGGGGGTGCTTAGAGGGGGAGAGGAACACCGAGTGTCGCTCTACGCAGATGATCTACTGCTATACGTTACAGACCCGGTAGAGGGGATGCCAGAGGTAATGCAGATACTTAGGGAGTTTGGAGAGTTCTCGGGATACAAACTAAATATGGGGAAGAGCGAGCTTTTTGTAATGCACCCCGGGGAACAGGGTAGGGGGATAGATGCTCTGCCGCTGAGGAGAGTGGTAAGGAACTTCCGATACCTGGGGATCCAGGTGGCCAGGAACTGGGGAACCCTACATAAACTTAACCTGACGCGACTGGTGGAGCAGATGGAGGAGGACTTTAAGAGTTGGGACAAGGTGCCGCTGTCGCTGGCGGGCAGAGTGCAGGCAGTTAAAATGGTGGTCCTCCCGAGGTTTCTTTTCGTGTTTCAGTGCCTCCCCATTCTGATCACAAAGGCCTTTTTTTAAAAAATAGATAGGAGCATTACGAGCTTTGTGTGGGCAGGAAAGACCCCAAGAGTAAAGAGGGGGTTCCTGCAGCGCAGTAGGGACAGAGGGGGACTGGCGCTGCCGAGTTTGAGCGGCTACTATTGGGCCGCCAATGTGTCGATGGTCTGGAAGGGGATGAGGGAGGAAGAGGGAGCAGCGTGGAAGAAGCTGGAGATGGTGTCCTGTAAGGGAACGAGCCTAAAAGCGCTGGTGACGGCGCTGCTGCCGTTCTCCCCGAAAAGGTACACCACAAACCCAGTGGTGGTGGCAACCTTGAGGATCTGGGGGCAGTGGAGGCGACACAGGGGAGTGACGGGTGCCTCGGTGTGGTCCCCGATAAGGAATAACCACAGGTTTGTCCCAGGGAGGATGGATGGGGGGTTTCAGTGTTGGCATCGAGCAGGAATTAGGAAGCTGAGGGACCTGTTTATAGACGGGACGTTTGCAAGTCTGGGAGCGTTAGAAGAAAAATATAAGTTGCCCCCAGGGAACGCCTTCCGATATATGCAAGTGAGGGCATTTATGAGGCAACAGGTGAGGGAATTTCTGCAGCTCCCGACGCCGGAGATCCAAGATAGAGTGATTTCGGGGGCATGGGTTGGAGAGGGCAAAGTGTCCAAAATATACCGGGAGATGAGGGACGAGGGGGAAACGGTGATAGAGGAGTTGAAGGGAAAATGGGAAGAAGAGCTGGGGGAAGAGATTGAGGAAGGGCTATGGGCGGATGCCCTAAGTAGGGTAAATTCCTCGTCCTCGTTTGCCAGGCTTAACCTGATTCAATTTAAGGTTCTACATAGAGCACATATGACGGGAGCAAGACGGAGCAGGTTTTTCGGGGTCGAGGACAGGTGTGGGAGGTGCTCAGGAAGCTGGACGAACCACACACACATGTTCTGGTCGTGTCCGGCACTGCATGAGTTCTGGGGGTGTGTGGCAAGGGTAATTTCAAAGGTGGTGAAGGTCCGGATCAAGCCAGGCTGGGGGTTAGCTATATTTGGGGTTGCAGAAGAACCGTGAGTGCAGGAGGCGAAAGAGGCCGATATTTTGGCCTTTGCGTCCCTAGTAGCCCGGCGTAGGATTCTACTCATGTGGAAGGAAGCGAAGCCCCCGGGCATGGAGGCCTGGATAAACGACATGGCAGGGTTCATAAGATTGGAACGAATAAAATTTGCGTTGAGAGGATCGGCTCAGGGGTTCTCCAGGCGGTGGCAACCGTTCCTTGACTATCTCGCGGAACGATAATGAAAAGATAGAAATGACAGCAACAGCAGCCCAGGGGGGAGGGGGGGGGGGTGGAGAGGGGGGGGGGGGGAGCACTATTCTGTGTTTTTGCTATTTGTTTTTCTTTTTTAGTTTTTGTTGTAAGTTCACTATATTATTTAAATAATGTTATTTACCAGTTAATGTATAATCCCTTGTTGAGTTGTAAAAACGGAAAAATCTTTGTTTGAAAAATTTTAATAAAATATATTTTAAAAAAAGATGACCAACTCAGCAAATAAACTAACAAGGGTTTTATTGGGGGAAACAACTTTATATGCAGCAGAGATAAGAATGTTTCTGAACTCCAGACTCCAACTGCCAAACATTTGCCTCTCCAGGATTGGCCTGATGGGTCATGTGAGCTCCGATAACTCCCCACCCACAAAGGGGGCACATCACGTTAGAATTAAGAAATTTTAAAAAAGGTTTTAAAACTGTATGAATTGCTTATGGATCACATTGGTAGCAACTGTGAAGTGGTAGATGATAGTGTCACAAACAGGGATGAGAAAGAACTGAACCCCCAATTCCTTTTCCTTTACTTGTAATTGGTAAAAGTGCACTATCCTCTGCAACTGTATCTTCCCTCAAGTATGTGTGAGAGTGATGGAGCGTTAGCCCTTCGCTGTGCATAATCTGCATCTTTCTTGAAAAGAAAAATGTGTGTGTTTATTACCCTGAGTGCTTGGTCAGTTGAATTATCAGAAGCAAGCTTTTGTGGATTATCTATTCACCCTGAAGGGCTAATGCTCCATCACTCTCACACATACTTGGGGGAAGATACAGTTGCAGAGGATAGTGCACTTTTACCAATTACAAATAAAGGAACAGTTTGTAGTACACGGGATTGGCTTGTCTTCAAAACAAAGTGTATGTGGCCAGCCCATTGAAGAAGGCATTTTCACTCCTGAAAGGTTAGTCTAAGTAGATTACCCAGAGTTGTATCTCAGAGTTACTGCAGAATTTCCTTCGAAGAGATGGATTTTTCAGCAGGTCTCAAAGATGGTTATTTGTGCCAGAGAATTCCACTCACCTCCATCCTAAATGGGAGGACCCTTATTTTTGAACTGTACCCCCTTGTTCTAGATCGCCCTTCCCCTGGCACTGCCCCTGCCCTGTCCCATGGCACTTCCAAGATAGCACTGCCAGGGGGCAGTGTCAGGGTTATAAGGAGCTGTGCCAGACATGACCCTCACCGCTGAGCCTCCAGCATGGCCATCATGATTGGTTTCCATTTTTCGAAACCATTCGTGATTCTCACCGCCGTTACGTCACGCTGGCAGTTGGGAACTTCTGACGACTCCGGAAGCAACAACATTAAGCTGTTTTTGAATGCATGCAAATGAATGGTAATCAGGTTCATGGTTCATGTCATTGCTGGTCGTGAACCTGTTTACGTTGCCGGTTGGGGGGGGGGGGGGGGGGGGGGGGGGGGGGGGGGGGATCTGAAACAGATTTTGCTGCCATAAATCCCGTTGTGGCTCTCTGACGATAGTTAGAAGCCATAACGGGATTTTTGCCAACGGTGCAAGGGCCTTGAAGGTTTTGCCCAAATATTCTGCAAAGGAGTTAACTGAATGGGAAAAAAGTTGTCAGATGGGGTTATAATGTAGGAAAATGTATAGCAGAATATTATTTAAATGGGGAGACTGCAGAAAACTACTTTGCAGAGGGATCTGGATGTTCTTGTACATAAATCACAAAATGTTAGCATGCAGATACACTTAGTAATTAGGAATGTTGGCTTTATGGCAAGGGGATGGAATGCAAAAGAACAGAAGTCTTGCTAAAACCGTACAAGACATTGGTGAGACCGCATCTGGAGTACTGTCTATAGTTTTGTCTCCTTACTGTCATGTGAGAATACCTTTAAGAAATGGGTGTTTAGAAATGGGTGTGTATATAAATATCTGCAGTGAGAGTATCTTTAAGAAATGGATGTTTATTACTGCAGTGATGTCAGAGAGTGGGTGGAGCTGGGCTGTCTGCCAGCTTTTTACTTTCGCTTTAGGCTTTTTGTTGCAGGGTGGGTTTGGTTTCATTTTAGTTTTGGAGCAGCTGCAATCACAGCAGGATGTGTGTGTGAAGCTCTGCAAGCTTATGAATGTTCATTTGCTGATTTCAACGTGGTAACTGTTCTCAGTAGTGAGTTAAGCCTGATGTCTTTCTGTTTTAAAGGTTTTTTAAAGTCTTATGGATGTTAAAAGGACAGCTTAAGCATTATTTAGTGTTGTATTCTTTGGGGGTTGTATTTGAATTGATGGTTGCTCAGATGTTCACTGTATGTTTTAAAAAGGTTAACTTGAGTCCATAGAATAAACATTGTTTTGCTTTTAAAAAATACTTTTCCATTTCTGCTCTACCACACCTGTGGAGTGGGCCATGTGCTCCCCATACCACAATCTATTAAAAGTTGTGGGTCAGGTGAAATCCATGATACACTTTGGGGTTCTCTAAACCCTGGCCCATAACATTACTTAAGGAAGGATATACGTGCAGTGGAAGCAATTTAAAGAAGGTTCACCAGGTTGATTCCTGCAATGAAAGGGTTGTCGTATCAGGAAAGGTGAAGCAGCTTTCGCCTGTACTCACTGCAGTCTAAAAGAATGAGAGGTGATCTTATTGAAATATGCTGAAGCATACAAGGCTATGGGCCAAGTGCTGGAAAATGGGATTAGAGCACAGACATGATGAGCCGAAGGGCCTTTTCTGTGCTGTCGGCCTATATGACTCTATGTAATATTCTGAGAGGGCTTGACAGGGTAAATGCTGGAAAGGTTTTCTTTCATAAAATAAGGGCCCATAGAACCATTTAATTCCCACGTGCACAAGGAGGCTGTTTGACCCATTGAATCTACACCGACTCTCTGAAAGAGCACCCTACCTAGGCCCACTCCCCCACCTTTCCCCGCAACCACACCCAACCTGCACATCCCTGGACACTAAGGGGCAATTTAGCATGACCAATCCACCTAACCTGCACACCTTTGGACTGTGGGAGGAAACTGCGGAGCACCTGGAGGAAACCCATGCAGACACGGGGAGAACGTGCAAACTCCACACCGACAGTCACCCAAGGCCGGAATTGAACCCGGGTCCCTGGCACCATGTGGCAGCAGTGCTAACCACTGTGGATCCTCCCGTTGAGGACGGAAGTGAGTGGAATTCTCTGCCACAGAAAGTAGTGGGGGCCATGCTATTGAATACATACAAGGCTGAATTTGATAGATTTTTGATTGGCAAGCAAATCATGGGTTATGGAGATAGGCAGGAAAGTGGTGTTAAAGCCACAATCAAGTCAGCCATCTTATTGAATGGTGGAGCAGACTTATTGGTTGAAAGGCCTATTCCTGCCCCTATTTCTTCTGATGGTATAATCTCACTGTAACTTTCCAAAATGTCCTTGATTCGGGAACATTTTTCCATTAGATTAGAAAATTGCTTATATCACTTCACTATTTTGGAAAGGTCAAAGAGGAAAATGGAGCTATTATAAATCAGTGAGCCAAATATCTGTTGTGGGGAAACTTTAGAGTCCACAATTAAGGACAGGGTATTTGATCAGAGAGAGCCAGCATAGATTTGTCTACAAAAGGTCACACATAGAACATAGAACATAGAAAATACAGCACAGAACAGGCCCTTCGGCCCACGATGTTGTGCCGAACCTTTGTCCTAGATTAATCATAGATTATCATTGAATTTACAGTGCAGAAGGAGGCCATTCGGCCCCCTGAGTCTGCACCGGCTCTTGGAAAGAGCACCCCACCCAAACGCAACACCTCCACCCAACACCAAGGGCAATTTTGGACACTAAGGGCAATTTATCATGGCCAATCGACCTACCCTGCACATCTTTGGACTGTGGGAGGAAACCGGAGCACCCGGAGGAAACCCACGCAGACACGGGGAGGACGTGCAGACTCCGCACAGACAGTGACCCAAGCCGGAATCGAACCTGGGACCCTGGAGCTGTGAAGCAATTGTGCTATCCACAATGCTACTGTGCTGCCCTTAAGAACAAATAAATCTACACTATATCATTTTACCGTAATCCATGTACCTATCCAATAGCTGCTTGAGATTATACCATTGCACCTGACACAAATTGGATCTTTTGAAGAGATGACTAAAATAGTGGCTCGCGTACTGCGTGCATGTTATTTATATGTATTTCCAGAAGGCATTTGATAAAGTCCCCATAAAGACGCTGCTAGCAAATGTTGAATCTCATGGAACTGAAGGCAAATTATTGACCTGGTTAGGAAACTAGCTGAGTAACAGCAACCAGGGAGTAAGGAAAATGGCAGGTAATGTCATTGGCAAAACGTGACCAGTGGTTTCCCACAAGAATCTTTTTGGGGGACTCAACTATTTATTATGACTTAAATGCTGAAGACACAAAGATAGGTGGAATTATAGGCACCGTGGATGGAAGCATAAAATTACAAAGAAATATTAATAATTAGATAGGTTTCAATATAGGCAAATGTGAGGTCATATACTTTCAACCTATAAAGGATAGAACAGAGTACCTTCTCAATGATGTAAAACGAGAAACAGCAGAGATGCCAACAAACCTGATGATCCAAGTGATAATTAAAATGGCATAAACAGGGACAGACAATATTCAGAAAGGTGAATGGAATGCTGGTCTTTATGTCTAGAGGAGAGAACTCAAGGGGATGCAAGTTGTGCATCAGTTAGACAAAGCCCTGGTTACCCCACACCTGGACAACTGCCAGTAGTTCTGGACACTAAGAAATGATGGGCGCAATCTAACGTTCATATCACGCCTGATTTGGGATGCGTCGCGGCCGGTAGATCTCACAAGAGGCCTCTTGCAAGATTCACCCAGATCGCCACATCTCGGAAGATCGAACAGGATCTCATGAGACATCATGATCTGGATCCCCCCCTCAATGGGCGGTGCCTAAATTTCCATATTTAAGTGAGCAGTTAGACATACTTACACATGTCCCCATCCGAGCTAACCAACCCCCGGGATCTACCGCCTTGCCGAGGAGACCCCTAGCCGGGAACCATTTGACACTGGTCTTCATAAACTGGGACCGGGCGGAATGGCGCTTGGGGCGTGTCCCCCAGCGATTGGAGCCCCCGGATGGTCGGCCTCTGGGTAGGGTGGTACCCTGGCACCGCTGATGTAACCTAGGCACCTTGGCACTGCCAGAATGTCAGGCGAGCGGAGTTCCTCAGTGCAGGAAATTACGGTAATTGCGTCCTTGGCGGGGCTTTCCCTGCTGAGGCCCGAAAAAAAATCACAGAGTCCGTTTGATAGCGGTGTCGTTCCCGGCGCTACACGCACCAAGAAACAGCCCGCTAACCCCACCCACAATGGGATTCTGTTTGTTTTTGTTAAATCGCGCCCAATATATTTGCTTCGGACAGAGTACAGGGTAGATTTACCAGAAATGATGCCTGGGCCCCACAGATTAATTTACAAGGCGGGTTTAACACAAACTAGGAGAGATTACACAAACTAGGGATGTATTCCATGGAATTTAGAAGGTTAGGGAGTGATTTGATCAAAGTTTTCAATATATTAAGGAGAACAGATAGCATAGACAGAGAGAAAATACTTCCGATAAGTGGGGAGTCTAGGACTAAGGCGCACAGTCTAAATATTGGAGCCAGATCTTTCAGGAATGACGTCAGGAGGCATTTTTCCATGTAAAGAATGGCAGAAGTTTGGGACTCTCCTCTGTAAATGACTACTGATGCTGGATCAATTATTAATGTTGAGATTGATCACTTTTCATTACCAAACGGTATTGAAGGGTGTGGGGAAAAGGCAGATAAATGGAGTTAGATCCCAGATCAGCCGTGATCTCATTGAATTGTGGAACACACTTAATGGGCTAAATGGCCTTTTCTGGTTCCTAAGATGATGTTCTCTCCTCTTCTCTAGTAAACACTCACTGTGGCCTCACAGATGCTGCGATGGATGGCCATACTGAGATATATTTGAGATGCCTCGCCCCACCAGCCTGGACTATTTCCTAACCTAAGGGGCATGACTGCCTCCTGGATCAAAGTGACCAGGTAACCACCCCTCCCTCATGTTCTGCACCTTGGACTGCAGCTCAATGCCTCTGAGCTGAAGTTCCTCAAATTGAAGGCAGTCACTATAGGTGTGGAGGTCCTGGATCGTGGCACTTCCAACAAACTCCCGTGTGCTGAAGTTGTGACACTCCAGCAACTTACCCCCATTTTGTTTTATTTGTTTCATTAATTAAGGTTTATGTATTGAATCAACTTGCCTTACTTTTATTGCTTTTAAAAAATAATTATTTGATCCAATCCAACTTACATGTAGATTAAATGAAATGTTTACCTGTAACTTAACCCGAAGACACTCCTCATGCTCCAACGTCAGTTTGGGATTTTTCCTACGTGCTGCTCTTTTCTCCCACTCCCCTCGCGACCCGATTCTTTCTTCTCATCCAAACATGTGAATTGGGAGCAGGAGTAGGCCACTCGACCCCTCAACCCTGCTCTGCCATCCAATAAGGTTGTAACCCCAGCCCCACATTCCTGCCTACCCCTCAGAGCCTTTCACCCCCTCGTTAATCAAGAATCTATCCAGCTCAGTCTTAAAAATATTCAAAGGCTCTCAGCCTTGCCCTTTCTGGTCTGTTTTTTTTTTCAGTGCTCTGTTCCACACTCGCCCTTTTCTCCCACTCTCCTTGCGGTTTTGCCCATTTCTCCTGCTCTACTCTCGGTCTCACCTTTTTAACCCGGAATCAAAAAAAAAACACATTTTCACGAAGATTTGCTTTGCACTGTCGTTCACACAATACTGATTACTCATTACTCCATTAATGTTTAAGGACTATGACCTTAAATTGTTAAATATTCACAGGGCTAAACAGCGCTTTTTGCAGTGATTTTCATCTTGTATAATACTTTAAAATAATGAGCTGCAATTTCACTCGGCTTTCATATCAGTTACGAGGAGAGGGACGGAGGTAAGAGAAAAATGCGTGATTTCTAAAAAAAAACATACTTAATAAACTTTTGAGACACTTTTCTTACTTTCTCTACCCTGCAGCCAATAGGGTTATGCAACCGCTCAATTAAAAGCTGCTCTCGTTAGGAAAACACGCTGGCATGTTACTCTGTGCTCCATTACTAAATTCAAGTTTGGACCCATTGTTTTTGTGGTAAGAAATATCAGCGTTGACAAATGGAACTCCAACAAGGCATTCTTAAACATTTCATTCCCCATCCTGCACTTGTATCACAACAAGCAGACCTTTCTGCGCCAGTGTGCAGTTTTCATTTCCATTTCCTGCACAATGTCCTTATGGCCTATCTCAATAAGAATGCCAGTGTAAACATTCTGCAGAACACTCATACTCATTGCACGCAGGACATTTTCAGATAATGGGTGCGGTTTAACAAAAAAAAAGGGTACGTTTTGGGTGCGAATCAAGGGGTCGTTGCCTGTGCTTGTAGCATCGGGAACAACCCCGTTATCTAACAGCATTCTGGGGGGGTTTGGGCCCCGGTGGGGAATGCCCTACGGAGGCTACACTTAGCTGCATATCCTGCATTGAGGAACATCGACAGGGCACCCCCCCAGGCACAACACCTGATGTGGGCAAAATAGCAAAATTCCAGCCTGGCACCTTGGTACAGCCAGCCTGGCACCCTGGCAGTGCCCCTACCAGCCTAGCAGTGCCACCTGGGCACCTGACAATATTAGTGTGGCACTGCCAGGGTGCCAAACTGGCAGTGCCAAGGTTCCCGGGTGGCATCTGCAGTGTCTGGGTGCCAACCACCGGTCTCCGATTGCCTGGGAGGATCCCCCAAGTGCCGTTCTGCCCAGTTCTCTGTTTGTGGGGACCAGCGTGAACGGCACCCAGCAGCTGGAGACTCCTCGGAGAGGCTGATAGGTGTTGGCTGGCCATTCAATCTGGCGGCAGCATAGCTAAGTAAGCTTTTGAGCTCTTTAAGATATGCGAGACAGGGCCCTGCCCATTGTGGGCGGGATCCAGATCGTGAGATCACATTAGATCTCGTGAGGCTTAATGACCGTTGGGAATCCCGGGAGCAGCATCTCCCAGGATCTACTGGCCGGTCCTGTCCCGATTCCGGCAGGACGCAGTTGGTAAATCGCGCCCAATGTGTTTGTATTTGTGTGTATTGAGGAGGTAAAGATTTGAATGTTAGGTCCCAGAGTTGGTAAGGCCATTTAAACACACTGAGCAAGCCAGATGCCTATGATTTTTCTTCATCATTATTCCTCGGGCATTGAGCTGGAATATGTATAATTCAATAAAATAATATGTGCGCATACTTTCAATTCACTTCATTACTTCCTGCCATCACATTTTGTCTCACATTTTGTCATTATGAATTTCTACACCCACACTTATAATGTAAATTGCCTATTGTTGCAACCAAGTCCGGAGGGGTGAATAAGTTCCTTCCTTTTCAACTTCTGAGCTGGATTAGAACAGAGTTCACATTTTTAAAACAAATTGTGATTTTCTTTTTTCAATTTAGTAAGTACTTGACCGTATGTAAAGTTACGTGAAGAAATAGGTGTGGTAGTCTGTGTAGAGGTATTACGGTACCTGGTAATGCTGGAACACCATTGGTAGATATTGTGTTTCCTATTGGTCAAGCTGTATGGTAGCTCCGCCCTGCAAGGCGGGGTATAAGAGCCCGTGCCGCCCCAGCAGCCTTCTTTCTGTTCCTGAGCTGCTGGGGGAAACATCTAGCTTATGAAAGCCTTAAGTTGGACTACAACCTCGCTTTAGTGGCCATTGATCGTGCATCAATTTAATAAGCTAGATTTAAAAGGATGGAGCCAAGAATCAAGCCGGAGTGTCTGCAACTCAGCCCTCACGCGGCGAACTCAGCGGCAATCTTCAAGCACTGGCTGGCGTGTTTTAAAGGATATCTCGGGACGGCCGAAAACACACCCACAGGAGAACAGAAATTGCAAGTCCTGCACTCGAAGGTGAACCTGGAAATTTACACTCTCATCGAGGACGCGGACGACTTTGATGCAGCAATGGAGCTGCTAAAAGGACATTATATTCTCCCGGTAAACCGGATCTACGCCCGACACCTGCTAGCAACGAGGCGACAAATCCCTGGGGAATCGCTGTAAGAATTCTACCGTGCGCTCCTGGTGTTGGGGAGAAACTGCAGCTGCCCGCAAGTTTTGGCGAGCAACTACACAGAACACTTGATCCGGGACGCTTTCGTGGCAGGTATGCTGGGGCAAATCCACCAGCGATTGCTGGAAAAAGACACCCTCGGCCTCAAGGAGGCACGGGCCCTTGCAGGCTCCCTGGATGTGGCCTCCCAAAATGCCCCCGCTTACGTTCCCGACCGCGCGGCAGCCCCCTGGGCAGCGTGGAACCCCTCCGCAGCCGACCCCGAGACATCTCCCATCCCCCCACAAGCTTGTGCTGCAAGGCAGCCTGGCAACCCCGGGGGGCCCCGCTGCTACTTTTGGGGGCAGGTCAAGCACCCCCGGCAGAGCTGCCCAGCTGGCGCATCCACCTGCAAAAAGTGTCACTTCGTGGTGGTATGCCAGGCCCGTGCGGTCGCCGCGGTCTCCGGTGGCGAATGAGGGCCGCCGCCACAAACCTCTCCACGGTCCCCATGCGGCCAGCGGGCGCCGCCATCTTCCTCCTCCAGGGCCATGTGCGACCAATGGGAGCTGCCATCTTGGATGGACTCCCAGGACCCCAGCTCGGCTGACCACACACCGCCCAAAGAGAACACTCAACTGCTGCGATTAGCCTCGGTGACCCTGGACCAGTCCCGGCCTCGAACACTCTCAACTGCTACAACGACTGTACTAACCAACGGGCACGAGACGTCCTGCTTAATCGACTCTGGGAGCACGGAGAGCTTCAAACACCCCGACACGGTAAGGGGCTGTTCTCTCTTCGTCCACCCCGTTAATCAAAAAATCGCCCTGGCCTCCGGTTCCCACTCAGTAGAGATAAAGGGGTTTTGTGTAGCAAACCTCACGGTCCAGGGAAGGGAGTTTAAAAATTACCGGTTCTACGTCCTTCCCCATCTCTGCACGGCCACACTCCTAGGTTTAGAATTCGAGTGTAATCTCCAAAGTTTAACTTTCAAATTTGGTGGCCCTATACCCCCCCTCACTGTCTGCTGCCTCGCGACCCTCAAGGTCGATCCGCCTTCCCTGTTTGCGAACCTTACCACAGATTGCAAACCCGTCGCCACCAGGAGCAGACGGTACAGTGCCCAGGATCGGATCTTTATTAGGTCAGAGGTCCAAAGGCCACTGAGGGAAGGAGTCATTGAAGCTAGCAACAGTCCCTGGAGAGCTCAAGTAGTGGTGGTAAAGACTGGGGAGAAGCATAGGATGGTCATCGACTACAGTCAGACCATCAACAGGTTTACGCAGCTGGACGCGTATCCTCTCCCCCGCATATCTGACCTGGTAAACAGGATCGTGCATTACAAGGTCTTCTCCACGGTGGATCTTAAGTCCGCCTACCACCAGCTCCCCATCCGCACTAGTGACTGCAAGTACACTGCGTTCGAGGCAGATGGGCGGCTCTACCACTTCTTAAGGATTCCCTTCGGTGTCACTAACGGGGTCTCGGTCTTCCAGCGCGAGATGGACCGAATGGTTGACCGGTCCGGTTTACGGGCAACATTCCCGTATCTCGATAATGTCACCATCTGCGGCCATGACCAGCAGGACCATGACACCAACCTCCGAAAATTCCTCCAGACCGCAAAGATCCTTAACCTTATGTATAACAAGGATAAATGCGTGTTCAGCACTGACCGCCTAGCCATTCTCGGCTACATAGTGCAAAATGGAGTTATAGGCCCCGACACTGAACGCATGCGCCCCTTATGGAGTTCCCCCTCCCTCACTGCTCCAAGGCCCTGAAACGCTGCCTAGGGTTTTTCTCTTACAATGCTCAGTGGGTCCCCAACTATGCGGACAAGGCCCGTCCCCTGATCCAATCCACAGTTTTTCCCCTGTCGATAGAGGCCTACCAGGCCTTCAGCCGCATCAAAGCAGACATTGCAAAGGCCACGATGCACGCCATCGATGAGTCTCTCCCCTTCCAGGTCGAGAGCGACGCGTCTGACGTAGCTCTGGCGGCCACCCTCAACCAAGCTGGCAGACCGTGGCCGTCTTCTCACGTACCCTCCATGCTTCCGCAATCTGCCACTCCTCAGTCGAAAAGGAGGCCCAGGCCATAGTAGAAGCTGTGCGACATTGGAGGCATTACCTGGCCGGCAGGAGATTCACTCTCCTCACTGACCAATGGTCGGTTGCTTTCATGTTCGATAATGTACAGCGGGGCAAGATAAAAACCGTTAAGATCTTGCGGTGGAGGATCGAACTCTCCACCTACAACTACGAGATCTTGTATCGTCCCGGGAAGCTAAACGAGCCTCCTGATGCCCTGTCCCGCGGCACATGTGCCACCGCACAAGTGGACCGCCGCCGAGTCCTCCACGAGGACCTCTGCCACCCGGGGGTCACTCGCTTCTTCCACTTTATCAAGACCCGCAATCTGCCCTACTCCATCGAGGAGGTTAGGACAGCCACCAGGGACTGCCAAATCTGCGCGGAGTGCAAACCGCACTTCTACCAGCCAGAGAAAGCACACCTGATAAAGGCTTCCCGTCCCTTTGAACGCCTCAGCATGGACTTCAAAGGCCCCCTCCCCTCCACCGACCGCAACACGTACTTCCTGAATGTGATTGACGAGTACTCCCGGTTCCCATTCGCCATCCCCTGCCCCGACATGACCGCAAACACCGTCATCAAGGCCCTCCACAGCATCTTTGCACTGTTCGGGTTCCCCGCTTATATACATAGTGACAGGGGGTCCTCCTTTATGAGCAACGGACTGCGTCAATTCCTGCTCAGCAAGGGCATCGCCTCGAGCAGGACGACCAGTTACAACGCCCGGGGTAACGGACAGGTAGAGAGGAAGAACGCAACAGTCTGGAAGACCGTCCTACTGGCCCTACGGTCCATGAATCTCCCGGTCTCCCGCTGGCAGGAAGTCCTCCCGATGCCCTCCACTCCATCCCGTCACTGCTTTGTACCACGACCAACCAAACACCTCACGAACATCTCCTTGTCTTCCCCAGGAAGTCCTCCTCTGGGACCTCGCTCCTGACCTGGCTGGCAGCTCCCGGACCCATCCTGCTCCGAAAACACGTGCGGGCGCACAAGTCGGACCCATTGGTCGAGAGGGTCCATCTTCTCCACGCTAACCCCCAGTACGCCTACGTGGTGTACCCCGACAAGATACGGTCTCCCTACGAGACCTGCCGATCGCCGGATTCCCACGCACACCCCAGCCACCAGTGCCACCCTCCCTCCCACCGGTGCACCTTACAGGAGGATCGGTCCTTCCGCCGGCCCCGTCTAGGCCCCCCCACCCACCAACGCACCCCGCAGGCTTTCCCTTCCCAGGTCAACCGTTTTCCCCACCAGCGCCGTCTAGGGGTGTTGAAGCTGCCACAGAGAGCGAGGCCACGCTCCCGGAGTCAGACGTCCGAGCCTCCACCGGCGTCACCACCAAAGCTTCAACGACCAAGGCCCCCGATCGACTGCTTCATTTTAAAGTATATAGTTAATTGTGAATCTGTAAATAGTTACAAAACGCTGTACGGAGGTATTAAGGTACCTCCATAACTATAATTCCTACCACGTTACCATGTTGTAATATCAAGCCACCACCCCCGCCGGACTTTTTTTTAACAGGGGGTGAATGTGGTAGTCTGTGTAGAGGTATTACGGTACCTGGTAATGCTGGAACACCATTGATAGATATTGTATGTTTCCTATTGGTCAAGCTGTATAGTAGCTCCGCCCTGCAATAGGTGCATAAGAGCCCGTGCCGCCCCAGCAGCCTTCTTTCTGTACCTGAGCTGCTGGGGGAAACATCTAGCTTATTAAAGCCTTCAGTTGGACTACAACCTCGCCTTAGTGGCCATTACTCATGCATCAATAGACCAGCCGGATTACTTAAGTTTCAAGCAAAGGGTTTGTTTTATTGTTAAAAACTCACACAGGTAAAAGTATTTTGACTTTTTGAAAGGGTACAAACATGTCCCATATTTGTATACACACAACACCACCACACAAACAATCACCACAACAACACAACACGCACAACACACACACCTCAAACACATCTTCCACTGCCAAAGCTATCAAGATGTCCCATCAGAACATATAGAGATCCCTCAGCACGCTCCTCGCATGTTCATCCTTCTTCGCTCCTGGTAGTTTCTGGAGCCAGGAAATCTGGTGACCTATTGTCTTTTGTTTTGCAGAGTTCCAGCAATGCAGGTGTGAAGTCCATCAGAAACTGCCCAGACATGTCCCCTGGTAATCCACATCAGAGGCTTCTAGAAACGTGGCCAATTTGTAGGTCAGGTGACTTCGCAGCCATTTCAAAACATTAGTGCCTTTGCAGTTCTAGCTGTTTCTTTCCTTTCAAAATTAATCCAGTGTATTCCACCTGTTGACAAAGCTAATGATCAATATTCCACATTTCACATGACCCAGCGTTGTGACCTAATCCAACCTAATGCTCCAATTACAACCTCCCATCTGTGAGCCTCTAATTGCTAGAGGTGGGTGTCATTAACTAGTTTGCTCCTCAAATATTATTTTACACCTTTTACGGTGTAAAAGGCAGACATTTGTAGATTATTAGGTGTTATAGTAACTATTATTGACATTAATTAAAATACACTTAACAGCACTTGAGTCTCCCAATGTTCAACCTGTTCTCGCAAATGTACGTTTAAAAAAAATATATTTTTATTCGCCTCCTTTTTCACATTTTCTCCCACATTTACACCCATCAACAATAAACAATAATCAGCAAGATATGTCAATCCCCATAATAACAACGATCCCATCCGCCCACCAACCCCCAAACCTCAAACCGCATGTTTACATAAACAAATGACAAAAAGGAATCAGGGATTACCCGTAGTCACCCTTAATCTACCGTTAAGTAGCCCCCCCCTCCCTCCCCCCCCCACCCCCTCAACTAATGTTCGATGTTATCCAGTTCTTGAAAGTGCATAATAAATAGTGCCCATGACTTGTAGAACCCCTCCGAGCTTCCCCTCAGTTCGAACTTAACCTTCTCAAGGGTCAAGTATTCCAACAGGTCCCCCCGCCACGCCAGGGCACTGGGTGGAGAGGCTGCTCTCCATCCCAGCAGGATCCGCCTTCGGGCGATCAATGAGGCGAGGGCTATGATATCTGCCTCCGCTCCCGTTTCCAACCCTGGTTGGTCCGACACCCCGAATATGGCCTCCTGGGGTCCCGGGTCCAGTTTCACACGCAGCACCTTGGAAATTACCCTAAACACCTCCTTCCAGTACTCCCCTAGCTTTGCCCAGGACCAAAACATATGAACGTGATTCACGCCCCCCCACCACCCCCGCCGCAATGCTCACACACACCCTCTACTCCTTCAAAAAAACGGCTCATCCTCGCCCTCGTGAGGTGCGCTGTATATACCACCTTCAGCTGTATCAGCCCCAACCTCGCACATGAGGTGGAGGCATTCACTCTCCGGAGTACCTCACACCAGACCCCCTCCGCTATAACCTCTCCCAGCTCTTCCTCCCACTTTGCTTTGATCCCTTCCAGTGGTGCCTTATCCTCTTTCAAAATAGCTCCGTACACCGCTGACACTGCCCCCTTCTCCAGTCCCCTTGTCGTCAACACCTCCTCCAGCAATGTGGAGGCCGGTTCCTCTGGGAAGCTCTGTATCTCCTTCCTGGCAAAATCCCAAACCTGCATGTACCTAAACACTTCTCCCTGCTCTAGCCCATACTTCGCTTCCAGCTCCCTCAATCCTGCAAACCGACCCCGAAGAAACAAATCTTTTAGCGTCTTAATCCCCTTCTCTTCCCACTTCCGAAAACTTCCATCCCACCTCCCTGGCTCAAATCTGTGGTTCCCCCGAATTGGCATTTCCCTTGACCCTAAACCCAACCCGAAGTGTTGGCGAAACTGCCTCCAGATTTTCAATGAAGCTATTATTACCGGACTCCCTGAATATTTCCTCGGAGCTATCGGGAGCGGCGCTGTTGCAAGTGCCTTCAGCCCCGACCCCCTGCACAAACTCTCCTCCATTCTGAGCCACTGAGAATCCACCCCTCTGACCCAGCTCCGCACTTTCTCCACATTCGCCGCCCAGTAGTAGTACAACAGGTTCGGGAGACCCAAACCCCCTGCCTGCCTTCCCCTCTGTCGCAGCACCTTTCTCACTCTGGCCACCTTCCCTCCCCATATGAATGAGGTGATCCTTCCCTCAATCTCCCTGAAGAAAGACTTTGGCAGGAAAATCGGTAGGCATTGAAAAATAAACAGGAATCGCGGCAACACATTCATTTTAACCGCCTGTACCCGACCTGCCAGTGACAGAGGAAGGCCGTCCCACCTTGCCAGATTGGCTTTCACTCTCCCCACCAAACTAGTGATGTTGTACCTGCGAAGCCTCCCCCACTCCCGGGCAACCTGCACCCCCAGACACCTAAAATGAGTCCCTGCTCTACGGAATGGCAGCCCCCCCACCACTGCCCCCACCCCCGGCCGAGACACCACAAAGTACTCACTCTTGTCCAGGTTCAACTTGTACCCCGAGAAAGACCCAAATACCCGCAGTAGCTCCAATGTTCCTCCTATCGATGCACTCGGCTCCGACACATACAGCAGCAAGTCGTCGGCACATAAGGACACCCTATGCTCTATGCCCCACCGCACTATTCCTTTCCATGCTCCCGAACTTCTCAATGCGATGGCCAACGGCTCAATCGCAAGTGCAAACAGCAGGGGGGACATAGGACACCCCTGTCTCGTCCCACGGTGGAGAGAAAAGTACCTCGAACTGATATTATTTGTGCGGACACTCGCCTTCGGTTCCTTATATAATAGCTTTACCCAGTTCACAAACCCTGGTCCAATCCCAAACCGCTCCAGAACTGCCATCAGGTACCCCCATTCTACCCGATCAAACGCCTTCTCGGCGTCCAATGCCACAACTACCTCTGTTTCCTTTCTTTCCACCGGTGCCATAACAACGTTCAAAATCCTCCTAATGTTCGAAAACAGCTGCCTCCCTTTCACGAACCCCGTCTGATCCTCCCCTATCACCTTCGGGAGGCACTCCTCCAGCCTACCCGCCAGTACCTTCGCCAACACTTTTACGTCCACATTCAGAAGTGATATGGGCCGATACGATTCACACTCCGTTGGATCCTTATCTTTTTTTAGTAATGGGAAATCGATGCCTGCCCCAAGGTTTGCGGCAACACCCCCTTCCCTATCGCCTCCTCAAACATCCCCACCATCAGGGGTGCCAACCTATCCTTGAATTTTTTATAATATTCCACCGGAAACCCATCCAGCCCTGCCACCTTCCCCGACTGCATCCTCCCAATCGCATCCTTCATCTCTTGCTCCATTATCGGTCCTTCTAATGTAGCCCTGTCCCCCTCCCCTAGCCTCGGGTACTCCAACTCATCTAGAAATTCCTGCATCTCACGGTCTCCCCCGAGTGGCCCTGGCTTGTACAACCTCTCATAAAACTCCTCAAAAACCTTGTTAATCAGCACTGGGGCCACCACCAACTTCCCTGCCCTATCCTTCACCTGAAGAATTTCCCTTGCCGCTGCCTCCCTCCGGAGCTGACCTGCTAACATACATTATCTCCTAACCTTATCTCCATGTTCATAAACTGCACCCCTTGCTCGTCTCAGTTGGCGCACCGCCTTCCTGGTGGACAGTTGGTCGAAGCTCGCCTGTAGTTCCTTCCTCTTTTCCAGCTTCGCGGGTCCCCATCCTCTGCATACCTCATATCTACCTCCAGCATCTCATCTATTACCCTCTGCCGCTCCAACCTCTCCTCTTTATCCACCCTGGCCTTAAACAAAATTACCTCACCTCTCACCACCGCCTTTAGAGCCTCCCAGACGACTGCCTTCGACACCTCGCCCGTACAATTGAAACCTACATATTCCTTAATTACCTTTTCAATTTTCTCAAAGAATACTTGGTTCCCCAAAAGCCCCACATCCAGTTTCCACCCCGGCCTCTGCACTGCCCCCTTCTCCAGCACCATATCCACCCAATGTGGAGCGTGATCTGACACTGCAATTGCAGAGTATTCCGACCCCTTGACTCCAGCCAGCAAAGCCTTCCCCACCACAAAAAAGTCAATCCGCGAGTATACCTTATGGACCGCTGAGAAAAACGAATACTCCCGTTCCCTTGGATGCAGGAACCTCCAAGGGTCCACCCCTCCCATTTCCACCATTAACCCAGCCAGCGCCTTTGCCCCCCCCTGATGGGACCAGTGAGCGCGGCCGTGATCTGTCCAACCTTGGCTCCTGCACCAAGTTCCAGTCCCCCCCCCTCAATCAGCGCATGCGTGTCCAAGTCGGGAATAGCCCCAAACACCTTCCTCGCGAATCCCACATCGTCCCAATTGGGACCGTATACACTTAACAGCGCCACTTATCTCCCCTCCAGTGCCCCTGTCACAATGACATATCTGCCCCCCTGATCTGCCACCACCTTCTCCATCTGGAAGCGTACCCTTTTGCTGACCAGCACCGCTACCCCTCGAGCCCTTCCATCAAATCCGGAGTGAAACACTTGGCTAACCCAGCCCTTTTTAAGTCTCACCTGGTCCTTCACCCTCAAGTGAGTCTCCTGCAGCATTGCTACATCGGCTGTCAAACTTTTAAGATGTGTAAGTACCCTTGACCTCTTGACCGGACTTCCTAGCCCTCTCACGTTCCACGTGATTATCCTTACTGGGGGTCTCTCACCCCCCCCCCCCCCCCACCTTTCTTATCCACCATCACCATACCACCGGGTCCTGCCCCATAAGCCTGACCCGCCCCTGTCCATTGTTAACATCGAACCCCTTCCCCCCCCCTCCCAAGAACGCCCCCTACAAAAACATCCCCCAACATCCATCCCTCCACCCCCTCTTGCTCACTTCATAGGCCCATTGAAGCCTGCTATCCAGGCTCCAACGTCCGCAGTCCTCCTCTCACCTCACCCCCGTTCACTAACTGACTTTAGTTAGCTCGCGCGGGTGGTTCCCCCCGCCAAGACCTCTCGCCCCCTTCTGCCCAGTCCCAGAGAAAGAAACACCAAAACAAACCCAACAATCCAACCCCTACAATTCACTAACATAACATTTAACCGTCGCAACACAGAACGCCATTAACATGAACTCTGTATCAATGCAAAGAGAAGTAAATTTCAATACAAATCAGTAAAAAGAAAGTTGTAACATTTGTACATTTTCCAGCCGCTCAAACACAGTCCACAGTCTCTCTTCCAGTTCCGCTCTTCACGTCTGGCCCAAGCCTTCTGCCCTCACGAACGCCGCAGCCACCTCCGCTGTCTCAAAATAAAAGTCTTTGGCGTTATATGTTACTCTCAACTTCGCCGGGTACACCACACCAAATCGCACCCCCTTCTTGTACAAAGCCGCCTTCACTCGCCCAAACGCCGCTCGTCTTTTTGCCAACTCCACCGTCCAGTCCTGGTAGATCCGAACCGCAGTACCATCCCACAGCACCTCACGCTCCTGCTTCGCCCAGCTTAATACTTTCTCCTTCATGCAAAACTTATGGAAGCAGATAATTACTGCCCTTGACGGCTCGTTCACTTTGGGCTTCGGCCTTAATGACCGATGAGCTCGGTCTAGCTCGTTCAGGGTGGGGCTCTCACCCTCCCCCATCAGCTCCGCCAACTTCTTAGCAAAGTATTGCATTGGCCTTGGGCCCTCTGTCCCTTCGGGCAAGCCCACAATTCTCAAATTGTGCCGCCTTGAGCGGTTTTCCAAGTCTTCCAGCTTTGCTCGGAGTCCTCTGTTAACCTCCACCACCCTCCGCAGCCCGTCCCCCATCGAGTTGACCTGGTCGCTGTGTCGTGTCACGGCCTCCTCCACCTCCTTCGTCTTCTCGTCCTGCTGTCTCACCTCGGCCAATGCCTTTGCCACCTCCACCCTCATCGGGCCGATTGCCTCCTCCAACAATGACCTCAACACGACCGCCATCTCTTTCCTCAGGACCGCCATGTGCCTCACCAAACGTTTTTCCAGCTCCACCACCATCACCTCGGTCATCTTCTCCACCGTAAGTAGTGCGGCCCACCTTGCAGTTTGGCTTCCGCCATCCTGTCAACACTTTTGCTTTTGCTCGTCTTCTCCTTCGGCGGCGAACCCGCGTTTCCTCCTTTCTTCGACGCTGCTTTTCGCACCCTTTAGCGGCTTATTGTTTTTTATCTTCTTTCCTTTCTCCTCCCTCCCCCTTCACCCTCCTGCCCTTCATCAATCTGACATTCTTCTTATTTGAAAAAAAAAACTTTCACCAAACTTCCTTAAATCTTCTTTCTTTCTCCTCTGCATTCACCTGGGACCAGGCTTCAACCTTCTTTCTTCTTCCTAGGTGGGAGCCATCCGACGTGGAGCACCCTCCCTACATGGCGCCCTGGCCTTGGGCCTGCCGCCTCGGCCTCCTCGTAGCTCCACCCCCGCTGCTCTGACCTGCCGGGCCCCGCGCCTCAGCCCCCGCCGCCCGACACCCGCGCGGGGTTCTTCCCCGGTTTTTAAACTGGCCCCGTTGGCTGCTCGTGGCGGCCCCAAAGGCCGATGATAGTCGGGGAGTGCGTGAGGACTCGGGGATTTCCCCGAAATCGCCGCGAATCCCGGCCACCGGCGGGAGCTCTTGTTATTGCGGCCGCCCTGCTCGCCCACGCCACCGGAAGTCCCCCCTCGCAAATCTAAGTTATAAGAGATTATTAGGAGTTGTATTGAACCAGATAAAGTGTTCTGGTTATGATGTGCTGCTAGAAATGGGAGCAATTTGAGATGAATTTCCATTGTGCAACAATAAAGCTAACTGTCAGCTTGGCTCAGTGGTAACACTTTAGCCTGAGGCGGAGTGTTCTAGTTCAAGCTTCAGTTTGGAATTGAACATATAATGTCAGATAATGCTTCAGCATTTTGGGACCCTTGCGTGGTTGGAGGTGCTGTCTTTCAGATATGATTCTAAACAAAAGCCCCATCTCCCTGTTGAGGAAGATGTCAAAGGTCTATAGCATTTCTTCATTTCCCAGTCAACAACTAAAGCAGGTTAGCTGCCAATTGACCTTGTTATTTGTGAGATCTCACCATGTGCAGATTGCGTAACGTATTTGCCTGGCAATGATTACGCTTGAACTAATAATTTGCAAAGTGTTAGGATATAAACAGCACTATATAATGGCAAGCTTTTTCATGTGCATTTCCTCCTATAGTGTATGAGTATTAATACCATAAATACATTTCATAACAACAATGCATCTGGAAAATAGGAATTGAAGTATCTAAAAATGACACAATTTATCTAGTCAGGTATAATAGTGCTAGCTTTATTCAATAGACTACGGCAGACATGCAAGTGGCATTTAATCTGACGTCATGAAACTGATGTGACTGAGATATGTTTCAAAGATAAAAAAGGTGACTTTGGTAACAATTTACATATCCAACAAAAAGGAAGCATGGGTATTTCTCAAGAATTAGTTGCAGGCCACCAAGTGTATGAACCTAATTAGACAATCTGAAGCAGATTTGTGTTGAAAACAATAGTCTCTGAAATACTTGGTTTATTTATGCAACTGGGTCAATAAGTAACATTGGGCAGAATCTGACCATATTTTTTTCTAAGTGTCAGGGTCAGACTGAAAACTGTTGTGTCGGTCTCCAGTTTCGCAGGCCAGTTTCTCCCCAGATCTCGAGACTCTAAAGAAAAATAAATACGTAGACGGCATTTACGCCATCACTCTAGAGGGGTGGGGCCTGATAGATCTGGCAACTAGCACCACAGAGATTGCGGTGCCATCTTTATAGGATGCCCTGATTAGAACTGAAGTTGACAGCAACTTCATTGCAGAGTGAATGTAAGCCTACTCGTGACACTAATAAAGATTATTATTATTATTTTACACCCCCCAACACAGACAATTATTGGGGGATACCCACCACTCCCCCAGACAATCATTGGGGGCTCCCCCCTGCCCCGCTCGCCCACAGAAGTATTGCCAGCAATCCCCCCTTCCACCTCAGCGCCCGCTATCCTGGGCCTGCAAGTTTCCTCCTCACTGCCCATCCCCCCCTTCCCCAAACACACAGAAATGGAAACCTGGCAGTGCCCACCTATGCTGGGGCAGTGCCAAGGGCAGTGTCAGGGCACTGCCCGGGCATGTCCCTCTGCCCCGTGGGCTATACTTACCTTTGTGGCACCAGAGGGATCCCCTCAACTGAATCCCATGTTTGAAAAGCTTTTGCAAGCTTAACTGAAGTGATGTCACATCGGTGAGGTATGAATATTTAGTGCGGGGGGGATCATGTGGCGGGGAGGCCATTTAGATGACGTTCCCGCCCTTTGTGGGCGTGAACCTCGTGACATCGCCGGCGAGGGGTGCGGAAAATTGGGAAACACGATCTCTCAGGAGAGAATCTCGGTTCCGGATTCTCTCCGGATTTTCCGTCCACGTCGCCATTCTCTCAGGACAATTACCCCCTTCCCCCACACTGCACTCCCCACCCCACACTCGACAACCCCCCCCCCCCCACTTCCTTTCACAGTCGTACGATATTACCGTAGGATATTATAGCTGTCATGGTTTCTCAAGGACATACTGCTTGGTTGTCTCCTTAAAAGAAGGAAAAGCATAATTCTGAAAATGACATAATCAAGATCGATACCTTTAATACAATGGGCGGGATTCTCCGATTATCCCAGCCGCGCGCTTTTCGCAGGCGGCAGGATTCTACCCTCCCGCCACTTGCCAATGGGATTCCCCATGAAATGCCCCCCCCCCCACCCTGCCGGAAACCGGCTGGCTGGGTTGCGCTGCCAGCAGGAAAAGTGAATCCCGGTGACCGGAGAATCCCGGCCAAGGTGTTGAAGAAGCTGCGCAAAAAATCTTGCCAACGCTTTCGGATTAAAAGGAGGATTACTTGTATACTAATTGCATTTGCAACGATCAGACTTGCAAGAAAGCAAAAGTAAAGGAAGAAAAGCCAGAGGGAAACAATATGTGCAGCAGGGATTTACAGCGGATTGGACTTGACTTACATCCTGCTGAAATGTTCTATTGCTATGGTTTCAGATTGATTAGGTTGCTAGGAAACAGGGTTGAAGCTCTCCCATTTTAAACTTTGTAAGACAGCACTGCAGAATGCCAATATGAGTGGAGGATATTAATTTTGTGCAGTAATTAATTTCAAGATGTCAAAATATTACGTAACATGATTGTAAAAGGAAATAAATTACCCTGGGTTAATAGGAACAGATTTGAATCTAAAATTACTGAGTATGCACACTTCACAGATGTTGTAACATATGTATGTACGGTGCAAGAGTTCATAGTTGAGTTATTTCAGGTCACCAGAAATGCATTTAGCTTAATTCTCTGAAGATAGTTCCCAACATTCAAAAAATTGACCAGAACATGACTTTAATGCAGCATAAATGAGTGCTTGTCATAACCAAGGTCCCTTCCTTCCATTGGGCCATGTTTTGCTCCAAATTTGCATCTTTCACTTCCAGGTTTGTATCTCGCTACCGATCTCAAGGTGCTTTGTGAGCTGATCTCAGTAGTAAATCAAACCTATTGTGTTTCCCAGCCATGTTCCTTTGTGCAAGCGAACGAGCTCTATGAGTCTCTTCAACGACCTCAAAACAAATCTTTTCTGATCTCTGCACTCTCAGGTGAGTCATTCCCAATTAATTTCACCTACTGCTTTGCCGTACCTGATTCCCTCACATTTTCAGAGCTTGCACAAAAGAAATCACTGAATAATGAAACCTCAATCCATATGATCATAGTTCAATCATTGCCATTGTTAACAAACAACATAAAGGTGAAAAAACATTTAAGTCAGACTGAGAATTTCTTTAACCAAAGTATCAAATGAGATGACAGGTAGCCGGTGTCCAAGAATGAACAAAAATGATTTAATTCTTTTTAAGATGTGTTCACAAAAATTAAGCTTTGAATACCTATTCAACAAGCAGAAGGAATATCATGTATTATCTTGAAGCTCAATGCATGAAGCATGTTCTTACTAGCTGCGGAAAAAAGGTATAACAGATATCTTGCACCAATTTTTATCAATTCTTATTTTATGTGTAATGCGTACATTCATAATTTTCATATCTTTGTGTGAAATACTGATCTGCACCAGTTTGGTGATGGGTAAAAGACACGTTTAGCCTGATTTCATAAAACAGATGAGACTGAGATATTCTACAAAGATAAAAAAATGCAAATTTGGTGACAGTTTAAAAAGCCACCAAGAAGGAACATTGCTGTCCCCGCACCCTGGGCTAGGGCACGGTCAATCCCAGTCCCACTTCACCCAGAGTCGCAACACAATTGAAGTTAACAATTAATTCTTTGAAAACACCCAAAGTCTCTGGTCTTTGGCTGCTCAATAACTACACTCACCAGGTTTGTAAATTTAAACACAATTAATTTTTATTAATACCAATAACTGAATAAATAGTCAGTAAATACAATTGGTTAACTATTATCTAATTCCTAGCCCTTCCTCTTTAACTCACCCCCTTCCTCTACTTTACACACACAGGACAGACAAATACAGAGGGGAAGAGGGGTGGAAAGAAAAAAATAAGCAACAAGGATAAGAGATGGCTTCCAGTACTTCTTTCGTTAGTCTAAACCTTCAGTTGGAGGTTTTTGTTTCCAGTCTGTAATGGTTTTCGCTGTAGGTTCATCTAGGGCTCAGGACCATCTCTGCAGGTTCAGAACACAACAGCTATGCAGCATTTCTGGAGCAAGAGAGAGCCAATCAAACTGAATCCCTCTAATCTCTCGGTGCCACAAAGTCTGAGTTTTTCTGTTCAGAAGCTAAACTCCCATAGCACAGTGTACCATTTTGTAATCTTTGAGTTCCACACTTCCTCTGCTCGACATAAAGGTATATGTCCATTAAATATCCATGGATCAAAATGATAACCAAAAGGTAAAAGATATGGGGAATAAGGGATTCAACAGGAAGGGCCCTTACCATGGGTGTTTCTCAAGAACATAGAACATAGAACAGTACAGCACAGTACAGGCCCTTCAGCCCACGATATTGTGCCGACTATTTATCCTAATCTATGATCAACCTAACCTACAACCCTTCAATTTACTGCTGTCCATGTGCCTGTCTAAGAGTCGCTTAAATGTCCCTAATGACTCTGACTCCACCACCTCTGCTGGCAGTGCATTCCACACACCCACCACTGTCTGTGTAAAGAACCTACCCCTGATCTCCCTTATACCGTCCTCCAATCGCCTTAAAATTATGTCCCCTCGGGACAGCCATTTCCACCCTGGGGAAAGGTCTCTGGCTATCCACTCTATCCATGCCTCTCATCACCTTGTACACCTCTATCAAGTCACCTCTCTGCCTTCTTCGCTCCAGTCAGAAAAGCCCTAGCTCCCTCAACCTTTCTTCATAAGAATTAGGTAGGAAGCAGGGACTATTGGTTAAATGTTCAAACGTCTGGGGTATGATGGTCTGTGAGGCATACTTCCTGTCACACATAATTTCCGATTAAAGAAACGTTTAAATCTCTCTCCATGCTCTTTTACAATGTAAAATTGATGACCTCAGCTCATTGACCCCCCAGCCAGAAGAAATTGCCTTCACTTATTCCCTCCCCCATCCACTGCTGAAATGTTTTCCAACATTAAAAACTTATTTTGAATTTTCTTTCGCCTTTAGTTGTTGCAGTGGAGGTAATCCCAGCATCTCACAAATATAGTTCCACATTCCATAGATCCACAGAAACCCTACAGTTCAGCAGGAGGCCAGATGGTCAATCAAGACTCCACCGACCCTCCGGAAGAGTACACTCCCCAGGCCCACTCCCTCACCCTAGCCCGACAATCCACCTAACCTGCACATCTTTGGACACTAAGGGGCAATTTAGCGTGGCCAATCCACCTAATCAACATGCTGAATGAACACTTTGTTTGCGTCATGATTACAAGGCCCCGCTACACAAGCAGACATAACTTTGCCTTCTTCCTGATGCCAGCCTACTTTATTCTCTATTGGACTCAGGCACAAATTATCTGGGTGATGCATGGACTCTGCTGGGCAACCTCCCTGGCAGGTCTATCTTTGGTTTTCATTGCAAGTTGGCATTTAGCACCAAACAGGCATCGTCTCATTTGACATATCTTCTGGAGGAGAGCATTCAGCTGTTGTGCATCAAAAGGAGGATTACTGACAACTCCACCATACGATTGTGAACAACTGGTCAACATTCATGTCGGAGCAACCTTCCCTTAGTGGAAAGCTGCAGCCCTTCGAAACACAGCCAACAGTGCACACTTCTCACTGATGTATACTGCAGGAAACGTATTTCAGGTTCTAATAGTTTATTCAAATTCTGCAAGATTGTTCCATTGAACTATGTTTTCACGTAAGGTGCTGCAGGTGCAGGAGCGAAATTTTCAGGGTCAAATTCAGAGATGATCACAAATTCTTACATAATGTTTCTTTACCACACCAGGGCCCCTCCGGCATGCCCTCCCATACCCTCTGTGCCAATGGTTAGCACTCCTGCCTACAGCGCTGAGGACCCGGGTTCGAATCACAGCCCTAGGTCACTGTCCGTGTGGAGTTTGCACATTCTCCTCGTGTCTGTGTGGGTTTCACCCCCACAGCCCAAAGATGTGCAGGTTAGGTGGATTGGCCACGCTAAATTGCCCCTTAATTGGAAAAAAAAATAATTGGGTACTCTAAATTTATTTTAAAAATAGATGCTCCTTAAAGTCTACTTTAATTAGAAAGACCAAACATGGGCAGCACGGTGGCGCAGTGGTTAGTGCTGCTGCCTCACGGCACTGAGGTCCCAGGTACGATCCCGGTTCTGGGTCACTGTCCGTGTGGAGTTTGCACATTCTCCCCGTGCTTGCGTGGGTTTCGCCCCCACAATCCAAAGATGCGCAGGGTAAGTGAATTGGCCACGCTGAATTGCCCCTAAATTGGAAAAAATGAATTGGGTACTCTAAAATTTTAAAGAAAAAGGAGAGCAAACACCAAAAGTGACCAACTTTTCAATGTTCTTGAAAAACATATTGTGATGTCACAAGGGGACGTCTGTTTTTGTGTTCGTCCCTCGCTCAACATGGCGGCTGAGCACAGCCGGGCTTCAGTCAAAATGGCCACCAGCAAGCGCAGTAGGAACTGGTGGCCTTCGACCCGGAAGTGAGTCCACATCAATCTTGGAGATGAGGTTCAGCTGCAACCCTTAGATAGATTATAGAAGGAGGACACCAAGCAATAATAAGGGCCAAAACCTGAGAGTGGAAGCGAGGAGGGTGCTGGATTCCTGTGTGGATTACTCAACTTTGTGCCATGTGTTGTGCGCTTTGTGGATTACAACCAGGACTAGACAATGAAGACATTTTGGAACCTGACTATATGGACTGTTTGAGAACCGGCCTTGGTAACTTGAATCTTTTTCCATTAATTCTGAACTTGGTTATGTGCCTTCACATTTGTTAATCAATAAATTGTCTCCTAATTGGATTTGGTATTCTGGTTGCCTACTTTGTGTCTATAAACAGTAAGGATACCGGACCAGACCCCAATGTTTATCGGGATACCGGGCGAGAAATCCCAAACAATTTGCTATTTGCAAAACTGCGAGGTAAAGATACCCCAGGAGTGATGGCTGTGACCAATAGGTATCTTTTATGTGACAACAAACTTTAATTTAAACACAGAGTTAGCCACATTAACATCAAAGAAATTGCTTTATAATTAATAGTTCAACAGTTATTTTTAAAAATATTTTATAATATAATACAAAATAGAACAAAACACCGGTACAAACATAAAACCCCCAAAACATAATCTACTCCCTCTCACAACCTAGCCCCCCCACCCCTCCCCTTAACAACTAACAGTAACCAACTCCAACAGTAACCAACTCCTTAAAGTAAACAACGAACGGTTGCCACCTTTGGTAAAACCACTCAGTTGATCCCCTCACTGTGTACTCAACTTTCTCAAGGTATAGGACCTTCAGCAGATCTCCCAGCCACACTAAGGCACTGGGCGGAGAATTAGACCTCCACCCCAGCATTACTTGCCTCTGGGCAATCAATGAGGTGATGGTCAGGATACTGGCCCCCGACACATCTGCAGCTCCGGCGAGTCGGACACCCCAAATATGGTGACGAAGGGACAGAGCTCCGGCTCAATCTTCAAAATTGCCGACATGGTGCTAAGAAGGACACCCTGAAACCCAGGAGCCTGGGGCAAGACCAGAACATGTGCACATGGTTGGCTGGACCCCTTGAGCAGCGCTCACACTTGTCTTCTACCACTGCACAAAAGCGACTCATTCTGGACTTAGTCAGGTGTGCACTATAAATGCCTTTGAGTTGGATTAAACCAAGCCTCAAGCACGTGGACTTGGAGTTCACCCAGCGCAGGACCTCACTCCACACCTCATCATCTAATGTTGTCTTAACTCCTCCTCCCACTTGGTCATGAAACCCCTCCACCGACACAGAATCCTCCAACATAATCAGTCCATAAATAACGGAAGTGCTCCCTTCCTCCAAACCTGCGAGCGAAAGAACCCTCTCCAATAGGGAGATTGGCAGCTCTACGGGGAATGTCGGGAAAATCAATTTTGCAAAGTTGCAACTTGTAAGTATCTGAATAAGTCAGATTGCGAGAGCCCAAACTTTTCCGACAGTTCCTCCAGACTGGCAATCCGCCCCTCGAGGAACAAATAACAGTTAAACAGTTCTTAAGTAAAAGGGAAAACTTTAACTCACTAACTACACTTATCACCATATATATATTCCAAATAACAGCCCAATACAGTTCAAAATCCACTCATAAACAAAGTTAGCAAATCAGGGTTACTTGCTGTTCTCTGTGCAGATGATTGGAGAGAGACCCTTTGAGGAACAACATGAAAATCCTTCTGTCTTGTCAGACTCAAATCCTATGGTCAATCTGTGAAACTCACAGACAGACCTGGCTCCTCCCATTAATTACATCATATGTAGACAACTAAGATGTCCCATGACCTGCTTAGTTAGGACTAAATATCATCCCTCATTAATTATCTACACCCCAGGAAACCTCCAAAAACATTAACAATTTTCCATTAGCCATTTCTCTGTAAATGGGCATGATGCCTTACTTTTATGATGCCTTAATTGCATATTTAGCAGATATACTGCTTGTATGTATTTGACCTCAGGGTTTTTACTAACATTACTACAACAACATATAATATATAACAATTTCCTACATTCATCACACCTCCCCCTTCAAAATGAACCAGCAATATGAAAACATGGTTTCATTTCCAAAGCCTTTTCAACTTTAAACACCACTCATTACTCAACACTAGTATTAAACTATAAGATCTATATCTTGTCATATTTATGCATGCAAATTTAAAAATCAGTATAGTTCATTTCCGTCTTTATTTCCCAAATTTGAATGGACAGTACTTCTTACATCTCAAAGTCATGATAAAGCATCTGCAACAGCGTTTTCTCTTCCAATACATGTGTAATTTTCAAGTTAAATGGTTGTAGCAATAAATTCCACCTAAACAGTCTTCCATTTTGATCTTTAACCTTCTCCAGTGATGCACTATCAATTACGACGAGACGAGAGTAGAGAGTAATCGAGGCTTTATTACACAGAGATGTGTGGCCTCCTACAGCTGCTGCCGAAATAACTGCAGCTCGGTGAGCACACACATTTATACTCCGTCTACTGGGTGGAAGCAGCAGGCAGGGATCTACCCCCGTACCTGTAGTACAGGAGCCTTACCGTATTACATCTCATACGTGCACTATATACAACAGTGGTGATTACCACATTCACCCCCTGTTAAAAAGAGTCCGGCGGGGGTACTATTTACATGTAATTGAGCATTTTTTTTTAAAAGTGTACAGTTTGGGGAAAAGTTCACAAATTTAGCCAGTCGGTTGCCTTGATCCTCCGTTGCGAGTGCCGCAGACCCGGTGGCGAGGCAGGCGCCGGCGTGGTCGCCGGTGACTCCGGCAGCATGTAGTCCTCATCTTCATCACCAGGTGGAACCAATGGGAGGAAGGATCGTCCTGGAGCAGGGGCTGTGGTGAGGTGTGCTGGGGGGAGGATGGGTGGCGTCGGGTCCCTGAGGGAGTCTGTGTCTTGGCGGCTGTCGGGGTACGCCACGTAGGCATACTGCGGGTTTGCATGGAGTAGCTGTACCCTCTCGACTAAAGCGTCCGCCTTGTGGAGCCGCCCGTGTCTGCGGAGAAGGATGGGTCCTGGAGCTGCCAGCCGCGTTGGGAGCGAAACCCCGGAGGTGGACTTCCTGGGGAAGGTGAGGAGACATTCATGGGGGGTTGCATTAGTCGCAGTGCAAAGTAGTGACCGGATGGAGTGGAGGGCGTCGGGGAGGACCTCCTGCCAGCGGGAGACCGGGAGATTTTTAGACCGTAGGCCCAGCAGGACAGCCTTCCAGTCCGTCCCGTTCTCCCTCTCCACCTGCCCGTTTCCCCGGGGGTTGTAGCTGGTCGTCCTGCTCGAGGCAATGCCCTTGCTGAGCAGGAATTGATGCAGCTCATCACTCATAAAGAAGGATCCCCGGTCGCTGTGGACGTAAGCGGGGAAGCCGAATAGAGTGAAGATGCTATTGAGGGCCTTGATGACTGTGGCAGACGTCATATCGGGGCATGGAATGGCGAAGGGGAATCTGGAGAATACGTCGACCACGTTAAGGAAGTACGTGTTTCGGTCGCACGAGGGGAGGGGCCCTTTGAAGTCCATGCTGATGCGTTCAAAGGAACGGGAGGCCTTCACCAGGTGCGCCCGCTCTGGCCAGCACGGTAGCATTGTGGATAGCACAATTGCTTCACAGCTCCAGGGTCCCAGGTTCGATTCCGGCTTGGGTCACTGTCTGTTCGGAGTCTGCACATCCTCCCCGTGTGTGCGTGGGTTTCCTCCGGGTGCTCCGGTTTCTTCCCACAGTCCAAAGAGGTGCAAGTTAGGTGGATTGGCCATGATAAATTGCCCTTAGTGTCCAAAATTGCCCTTAGTGTTGGGTGGGGTTACTGGGTTATAGGGTTATGGGGATAGGACGGATGTGTTGACCTTGGGTAGGGTGCTCTTTCCAAGAGCCGGTGCAGACTCAATGGGCCAAATGGCCTCCTTCTGCACTGTAAATTCTATGTAAAAAGAAAAATGCGGTTTGCACTCCGTGCAGACCTGGCAGTCTTTGGTGACCGCCCTGATTTCCGCAATGGAGTAGGGTAGGTTGCGGGCCTTTATGAAGTGAAAGAACCTGGTGACCTCTGGGTGACAAAGACCATCGTGTAAGGCCCAGAGTCGGTCCACTTGTGCACTGGCACATGTACCTCGGAATAGGGCATCGGGGGGCTCGTTGAGCTTACCGGGGCGATATAAAATCTCGTAATTGTAGGTGGAGAGCTCGATCCTCCACCTCAAGATTTTGTCATTTTTGATCTTGCCCCGCTGTGTGTTATTGAACATGAAGGCAACCGACCGTTGGTCAGTGAGGAGAGTGAATCTCCTGCCGGCCAGGTAATGCCTCCAATGCTGCACAGCTTCAACGATGGCTTGGGCCTCCTGTTCGACGGAGGAGTGCCGAATTTCAGAGGCATGGAGGATGCGGGAAAAGAATGCCACGCGTCTGCCTGCCTGGTTGAGGGTGGCAGCTAGAGCGACGTCTGATGCATCGCTCTCAACTTGAAAGGGGAGGGTCTCGTTGACCGTGTGCATCGTGGCCTTGGCAATGTCGGCCTTGATACAGTTGAAGGCCTGGTGAGCCTCGGCCGTCAGGGGGAAAATAGTGGAGTGAATGAGTGGGCGGGCCTTGTCCGCATAGTTATGGACCCACTAGGCATAGTATGAACCCCAGGCATCGCTTGAGGGCCTTGGGGCAGTGGGGGAGGGGGAGTTCCATGAGGGTGTGCATGCGATCGTGGTCGGGCCCTATGACTCCATTTTGCACCACATAGCCAAGGATGGCTAAGCGGTTGGTGTTGAACATGCACTTCTCCTTATTATACATTAGGTTCAGGAGTTTGGCGGTGTGGAGAAATTTGACAAGGTTAGCGTCGTGGTCCTGCTGGTCGTGGCTGCAGATGGTGACGTTATCCAGGTACGGGAAGGTAGCCCGCAGTCCGTACCGGTCAACCATTCAGTCCATCTCCGGTTGGAAGACCGAGACCCCATCAGTGACGCCGAAGGGAACCGTAAGGAAGTGGTAAAGGCGGCCGTCTGCTTCAAACGTGGTGTACGGGCGGTTCGCCTTACAGATGGGGAGCTGGTGGTAGGCAGATTTCAGGTCCACTGTAGAGAAGACCCGGAACTGTGCAATCTGATTGACCATATCAGATATGCGTGGGAGGGGTACGCGTCGGGCTGCGTGTATTGATTGATGTCAATGACCATCCTGTGTTTCTCCCCAGTCTTTACAACTACCACTTGGGCTCTCCAGGGACTGTTGCTGGCCTCGATAATACCTTCCCGCAGTAGCCGCTGGACCTCCGACCTGATGAAGGTCGTGTCCTGGGCACTGTACCGTCTGCTCCTGGAGGCGACGGGTTTGCAATCCGGGGTGAGTTTCGCAAACACGGAAGGTGGGTCGACCTTAAGGTCGTGAAGCCGCAGACAGTAAGGGGTGGTAGGGGCCCGCCGAATTTCAGGGTCAGACTTTGAAGGTTGCACTGGAAGTCCAGGCCAAGTAGCAAGGCAGCGCAGAGGTTGGGGAGGACATCGAGCCGGAAGCCGCTGAACTCTACGCCCTGGATGATGAGGGTGGCGGTGCAGTACCCCCGGATCACCACGAAGTGGGATCCAGAGGACAGGGAGATGTGTTGGGTAATGGGGTGTACCGCGAGGGAGCAGCGCCTTACCATATCGGGGTAGATGAAGCACTCTGTGCTCCCAGAGTCGAGAAGGCAAAGTGTCTTGTGGCCATCGACTTTCACCGTCGTTGTCCCGGTTGCGAGGTTGTGTGGCCGGGACTGGTCGAGTGTGATGGAGGCAAGCTGCGGCTGGTGTTGGTGGGCCCCGGGCTGGTCGGCAGCGGTTGCGGGCAATGAGTGGCCTGATGAGGTGCCCGACGAGCAGGGGTCCTGAGGCGCCGTCCAAAATGGCGCCGAAGATGGTGGCGTTAAAGATGGCGGCGCCCATGGGCCGCACAAGGTCTGATGGGGGGAAGATGGTGGCGCCCACGGGCCGCATGAGGTCTGATGAGGGGAAGATGGCAGTGCCCATGGGCCGTACGTGGGTTGCGGGGGCGACAATGGCGGCGCCCACGGGTTGCACGTGGGGGGTGTCGGAACAATGGGGCTGGTTACAGCGGCGATCGACCAGGCCTGGCACACCGCAGCGAAATGTCCTTTCTTCCCGCAGGCCTTGCAGAGTGCGCTCCGTGCCGGGCAGCGCTGGCGGGGGTGTTTTGTCTGCCCGCCGAAGTAGCACTTGGGGCCCCCGGGGTTGGCTGGCTGCCGCGCGGCGCAGGCTTGGGGTTGGCTGGGGGCGGTCGCTGGTGGGGTCCACGATGTCCAGGAGGGCGTCGCCATGCAGTCGGGGGCATACGCTTGCACATTACGGGAGGCGACCGTTAGCGAGGTCGCGAGTTTCTTGATCTCCGCGAGGTCGAGCGTACCCCCTTCTAAGAGGCGCTGGCGGATGTACGCCGACCCTATGCCCGTAACGAAAGCATCCCTGATTAAGAGTTCGGAATGCTGAATGGCCGAAACTGCCTGGCAACCGCAGTTCCTCGCCAGGGCGTGCCGGGCACACCAGAAATCTTCCAATGACTCACCGGGGAGTTGTTGCCGCGTGGACAGGAGGTGCCCGGCATAGAGTGTGTTGACCGGCCGTGTGTAATTCTCTTTCAGAAGCGCCATGGCCTCAGTGTAGTTGGGCGTGTCCCGGATAAGAGGAAAAATATCGGAGCTCAAACGTGTGTACAGGATCTGGAGTTTCTGTGCCTCTGAGGGTGGTTCTATCGCTGATTCGGGGTAGGCTTCAAAGCAAGCTAGCCAGTGGTCGAAGGCCGACGTGGCGTTGTCTGCTTGAGGGTGCAGCTGCAGGCGATCTGGCTTGATGCGAAGGTTCATCGCTGTAAAATCTCTGCGTAATAAATTGATGCACTATCAATTACGACGAGACGAGAGTAGAGAGTAATCGAGGCTTGATTACGCAGAGATGTGTGGCCTCCTACAGCTGCTGCCGAAATGGCTGCAGCTCGGTGAGCACACACATTTATACTCAGCCTACTGGGCGGAGCCAGCAGGCAGGGATCTACCCCCGTACCTGTAGTACAGGAGCCTTACCGTATTACATCTCATATGTGCACTACATACAACAGTGGTGACTACCACATCCAGAAACCATGGATTATGGTCTGCATAAACAACTGTCTCCGATAAATTGATAGCAACATAAATATCATAATTTGTGGACTTCCGGTGGCGGCCATGGAGGAGTAGGTCGCACATTTGATAGCTCCAGCATGTTACAGACCTTTGGTCCTTTATCCCCTGTTTTTTCCGGATTTTGTGAGATAAGTCGGTGAAGAGTGAGACAGTGAGGAGAAATCCCTCTCCGGTGTCTAGAGAATTGGACCAGAGGTCGTCGAGTGAGAAGGCAAAGTCCTGTAAGGAAGACGCAAGCAGAGCCGGTAATGCGGGAAAGCATGGCGGAGAGCAAGGGCCGCGGGGAGACGACACAGTGGTTGACGGAGCAGCTGGTGAAGTTTTTCGAAGATTGCTTGGCCAAGCTGAAGAAGGACACGCTGGATCCGATTAAGGCTTCGATTGATCAAGTTGTACAGAATCAAGAGACCCATGGAAGAGCGATCCAGGAGGTGGAGAAAAAGGTGTCCGAGTACGAGGAATACCTAACCGTGCTGGAGACCAAGGTGGAGATGATGAATGACCGCCAGAAAAGAATGCAGGAGAAGCTGGAGGACCTGGAGAACAGGTCCAGGGGACAGAATCTTAGAATTGTCGGCCACCCTGAAGGCAGTGAGGGATCGAATGCGAGGGCTTATGTGATGGACATGTTGGAGACCTTGATGGGGGCTGAAGTGTTCACTCGGCCCCTGGAAGTGGATCGAGCGCACCGAGCCCTCGCAAAGAAGCCCCGAGCGAACGAGCCGCCGAGAGCGATGGTGGTACGCTTTCACCAATTCCTGGACAAGGAACACGTTCTGCGGTGGGCCAAGAAGGAACGGAGCAGCAAGTGGGAGAATTGTGAGCTGCGCATTTATCAGGACCTGGGGCGTGGATTTGGCCAAGAGGCGAGCTGGGTTTAATCAGGCAAAAAGACCCTCTTTAAGAAGGGGGTGAAGTTCGGGATGTTGTACCCAGCCCGTCTGTGGGTCACACATGAGGAACGGGGCTTCTACTTCGAAACACCAGATGAAGTATGGACCTTTATTAAAGAAAAGAGGCTGGAGGCTGATTACATGGAACGTCAGAGGGCTGAATGGACCAGTCAAGAGAGCTCGCGTGTTTGCGTATTTGAGGGGGATGAAGGAGGACGTGGCAATGCTACAAGAGACACACCTAAAGGTTATAGACCAGATGAGATTGAGAAAGGGGTGGGTTGGCCAAGTATTCCACTCAGGGCTGGACTCAAAGACCAGGGGTGTAGCGATCTTGATCAACAAACGAGTGGCATTCGAGGCAGGAAGTATCATGTCAGACAAGGGGGGTAGGTACATAATGGTGAGTGGGAAGCTGGAGGGGGTGCAGGTGGTACTCGTGAACATATATGCTCCAAATTGGGACGATGTGGAATTCATGAGGCGGGTGTTAGGTAAGATCCCAGACTTAGAGTCACCGAACCTGATTATGGGAGGAGATTTTAACACAGCCATTGATCCGGAATTGGACCGATCAAAATCCAGGACATGGAGGAGGCCGGCCGCGGCAAAGGAATTGAAGGGGTTTATGGAACAGATGGGGGGGGGGGGGGGAGAGTAGACCCCATGGCACGGCAAAGAGCGAAGGAGTTTTCTTTTTTCTCACATGTCCACAAGGTATACTCTTGTATGGACGTTTATGTTCTGAACAGGGCACTAATACCGGGCGTGGTGGATACTGAGCACTCGGCAATCGCAGTGTTGGATCATGCCCCGCACTGGATGGATCTACAGGTTAGTGTAGAGAGAGGGCAACACCCGCTGTGGAGACTAGATGTGGAGTTGCTAGCGGGCGAAGCGATCTATGGGCGGGTTAACAAGTCCACCCAGAGCTACCTGGAAACAAATGATACGGGGGAGGTCTCTGCAGCGACGGTTTGGGAAGCTTTGAAGGCAGTGTTCAGAGGGGAATTAATCTCGATACGGGCCCACAGAGAAAAGGTGGAACTGGCTGAGAGGGATAGATTAGTGGAGGAGATACGCCAGGTGGACAGGAGATACTCGGAGGCCCCGGACGCGGGGCTGCTGAGGGAGTGGCGGAGGTTACAGGCGGAGTTTGGGCTGTTGACTACAGGGAAAGCGGTGGAACAGTTGAGGAATGCAAGGGGGGGGTGATTTATGAGTACGGGGAAAAGGCAAGCTCAGGAAAAGGGAGGCGGCCAGGGAGATAGGGAAAGTAAAGAGTAGAGGCGGGAATACTGTCCTGAACCCAGTGAACTGGGGGTGAATGAGGTGATCAAGGACTTTTATAGTAAATTATGAGATTCGGAACTCCCGGCTGGGGTGGAGGGGATGGGCAGTTTTTGGATCAGTTGAGGTTTCCGAGGGTAGATGAGGATCTGGTGGAAGGGCTGGGAGCCCCAATTGAGATTGAGGAAATAATCGAGGGGCTGGAGGACAAGCAGTCGGGCAAGGCCCCGGGGCCAGATGGCTACCCAGTGGAATTCTATAAGAAGTTTTCAGAGCTATTGAGCCCACTGCTGGTGAGGACATTCAATGAAGCAAGAGAGAAGGGAGTCCTCTCCCCAACAATGTCGCAGGCCTCGATTTCATTGATCCTGAAACAGGAGAAGGATCCGGAGCAAGGCGGGTTATACAAGCCAATTTCTCTACTGAATGTGGATTCCAAACTGCTGGCTAAGATACTGGCCACAAGGATAGAAGACTGTGTCCCGGGGGTGATAGGGGAAGACCAGACGGGATTTGTAAAGGGCAGGCAACTCAAGGCCAATGTTCGAAGGCTTCTGAATGTTACAGTGATGCCCTCAGAAGGAGAGGAGGTGGAGGTGGTGGTAGAGATGGATGCGGAGAAGGCTTTTGATCGGGTGGAGTGGAATTACCTGTGGGAGGTGCTGGGAAGGTTTGGGTTTGGTGAGGGCTTTACTGACTGGGTGCGGTTGCTCTATCGGGCACCAGTAGTGAGTGTCCGTACGAACCGGCTGAGGTTGGGGTATTTTAAACTACACCGAGGGACGAGGCAAGAGTGCCCCCTCTCCCCGTTACTGTTTGCTCTGGCCATAGAGCCATTGGCCATGGCGTTAAGAGCCCCTAGGAACTGGAAAGGGCTGGTTCAGAGGCAGGGGATGGGGGTGGGGGGGGGGGGGGGTGGGGGGTGCGGGTGGAGCACCGGGACTCGCTTTACGCAAATGAATGCTCTTGTATATTTCAGGCCCGTTGGAGGGGATGGGGGAAGCAATGCGAATCGTGGGGGAATTTGGCAATTTTCGGGGTATAAATTGAACATGGGGAAAAACGAGATGCTCGCGATCCAGGCAAGAGGGCAGGAGAAGAGATTGGGAGAGCTGGCGCTTAGGATGCTAGGAAAGAGCTTTCGGTATCTGGGAATCCAGGTGGCTCGGGAATGGGAGGCACTGCTCAAGTTAAACCTATCCTGGCGGTAAAACAAATGGAAGGGGACTTTAAGAGATGGGACATGCTCCCGCTATCACTGGCGGGGAGGGTACAGTCCGTGAAAATGACGGCCCTCCCCAGATTTCTGTTTGTCTTTCAGTGCCTCCCCATCCTCAACCCAAAGGCCTTTTTCACGAGGGTGAATAAGATTATTTTGGGCTTTGTGTGGGCGGGTAAAACCCTGCGAGCGAAGAAAGCGTTGCTGGAGTGCAGTCGAGGGGAGGGTGAGTTGGCGCTGCCAAACATCTGCAATTACTACTGGGCAGCTAATATAGCCATGATCGGGAAGTGGGTAGTGGGGGAGGGGTCGGCATGGGTGCGGATGGAGGCGGCGTCATGCAAAGACACAAGTTTGGGAGCACTGATAATAGCACCTCTTCTGTTCTCGCCAGCCCGATACTCCACAAGCCCGGTGGTGGTGGCGGCTCTGAGAATCTGGGGCAATGGAGGAGATATAAGAGATTGGAGGGAGCATCGGTTTGGACCCCAATCAATAATAATCATCGGTTTGTACCGGGTAGGCTGGATGGTGTGTTCCGGAGATGGCAAAGGACAGGAATTAGGAGGATGGGGGATCCTATTTATAGACGGGAGCTTCCCCAGCTTGAAAGCCTTGGAGGATAAATTTGAATTGCCAGCAGGGAACGGGTTTAGCTATTTGCAGGTGCGAGACTTCCTGAGAAAGCAGGTTCCGGCCTTTCCGCTGCTGCCACCACGGGGTATACAGGGCAGAGTAGTCTCCAGTACCTGGGTGGGAGAGGGGAAGATATCGGATATTTACCAGGAGCTTTCGGAGGAGGAGGAAACTCCGGTGGAGGAACTTAGGGCAAGTGGGATGACGAGTTAGGAGGAGAGATAGAGGCGGGGCTATGGGCGGATGCCCTAAGCAGAGTTAATACCTCCTCATCATGTGTCAGGCTTAGCCTGATACAATTTAAGGTAGCCCACCGTGCACACATGACAGTGGCTCAGATGAGCAAGTTTTTCGGGATAGAGGACAGGTGTGCGAGATGCGCTGGAAGCCCAGCAAATCATGTCCACATGTTTTGGGCATGCCCGAAGCTCAGAGGGTTTTGGCAGGGTTTTGCAAAGACAATGTCCACGGTACTAAAAACACGGGTGGTGCCGAGTCCAGAGGTAGCGATCTTTGGAGTGTCGGAAGAGCCGGGAGTTCAGGGGGCGAAAGAGGCTGACGTCTTGGCCTTTTCCTCCCTGGTAGCCCGGAGACGGACTCGAAGCCCCCAAGTGTTGCGACCTGGGTTAGTGACATGGCTGGGTTTCTCAATCTCGTGAAGATAAAGTTTGCCTTAAGAGGGTCAATGGTTGGGTTCACCCGGAGATGGCAGCCGTTCATCGACTTTCTCGGGGAAAATTAAAATGTCAGCAGATGCAGATCCAGAGGGGGGTGGGGTGCAGATTGGGATGGGGGTGGAAATGTTTATTATACCATGTTTATGTCATTGTTATTATTATAAACATTTTCAAATGCCTTAATAAAAATATTTTAATAAATATCAAAATGTTGCAACACCAATACCAGACTCAATGACCCATAATTTCCAATACTTTTTTTGATTTACGGAGATTCTCTGCCGTACTTGAGCATCAGGACGATGATTATTTTTTTGACAAAGCCCCTGTGAAGATGAAGGAGAGGTCCATCACGTTCTACAGGATTGTTGGTTCCCAAAGTAATCGGGGTTGTTGATGGAACACGTATTGCACGAAGGCACCAAGAATGACAGTTTCATTCGTCACCAGGAAGGGATTCCATTCTTTAAACGTGATGATAGTGCGTGATGAACAAATGTGGTTCCTCACTGTAAATGCAAACAACCGGGCATGTGCCCATGCCATGACTTATTTATCCTTGAAAGCTCAATGTTACACCGGTCCATGACAACACCACCAGGAATTAAAGGATGGTTATTGAGTGATAAGGGATACCCATTGAGAACATAGCTTATGAGAATGTAGCTGGTTTAGCTCAGTGGGCTAGACAGCTGGTTTGTAATGCAGAACACGCCCAGCAGCGCGGGTTCAATTCCCGTACCAGCTTACCTGAACAGGCGCCAGAATGTGACAACTAGGGGCTTTTCACAGTAACTTCATACTTGTGACAATTAACCCAATTGTAACCCAATACTTGGGCAGCACGGTAGCATTGTGGATAGCACAATTGCTTCACAGCTCCAGGGTCCCAGGTTCGAGTCCGGCTGGGTCGCTGCCTGTGCGGAGTCTGCACATCCTCCCCGTGTGTGCGTGGGTTTCCTCCGGGTGCTCCAGTTTCCTCCCACAGTCCAAAGGTATGCAGGTTAGGTGGATTGGCCATGATAAATTGCCCTTAGTGTCCAAAATTGCCCTTCGTGTTGGGTTGGGTTACTGGGTTATGGGGATAGGGTGGAGGTGTTGACCTTGGGTAGGGTGCTCTTTCCAAGAGCCGGTGCAGACTCGATGGGCCGAATGGCCTCCTTCTGCACGGTAAATTCTATGATGATAAAAGATCATTATTATTATGACACAATTCTGGAGGACCAACAATGAAGTGCAGGGTGGATACTACCGTGTGCATGTAGCAACACTTCAGGTAGTGGAGAGGACAATTGGTGTTTTGAAATTACATTTTCGATATCTGGACAGGTCAGGGGGCACTTTACAGTATGCATCAGAGATAGTCACAAAGATTGTTGTAGTGCGTAGTGCTTTGCACAACTTTGCCATTCAGCATGGACTGAGTATTCGCCCGGAAGATGTCTTGTCACCAGAAATGGATGAGCTGGAGGAAGGTAATATGGAGCCTGATGCAGGCATGTCTCTTGGTGCAGGTGTGCAAGTCCAGGCTCCAGGTGATGCAAGGGCAGTTTGAGATTGCATGGCAGCTGCTTCTTTCGGACATTGAGCGTGTAAAATTAACAATTGATATGTCAAAACCCTCCCTCTCTCCTTATATCCCTCTTTCCCTCCCCTCCCCTTATCCCCTACCTCCCCTTTCCCTCTTCCCTTCTCCCTCCCCCTCCCCCTCTCCCCACCCTCCTTCCCCTCTACCTCCTCCTCTTCCTTTCCCTCCCTCCCTGCCCCATTCCCCCTTTTCCTCCCCCCTCTTCTCTCCTGTCTTCCCTCCCCCCTCTTCTCTCCTCTCTTCCCTTCCCTTTATAAATAGACAGGACCGTTGTGGTTAAGTGAGAAGGTATATCTTATTGCAAGAAATTTGTCAGTGTTGAGGTAGTTATGAAACAAAATGTCATTGTTCTGCTGATAAAGTTAAATGTTAAGTTAAATGTTAATTTAACTTAATTTCCCGCCATTTCTCGAAGGTTTTAATAATAATAATCTTTATTGTCACAAGTAGGCTAAAATTAACACTGCAATGAAGTTATTGTGAAAGCCCCTAGTTGCCACATTCCGGCGCCTGTTCGGGCACACTGAGGGAGAATTCAGAATGTCCAATTCACCCAACAAGTATGTCTTTTGGGACTTGTGGGAGGAAACCGGAGCACTTGGAGGAAACCGGAGCGCCTGGGAGAACGTGCAGACACCGCACAGACAGTGACCCAAGATGGGAATCGAACCTGTGACCCTGGCGCTGTGAAGCAACAGTGCTAACCACTGTGCTACCGTGCCGCCCTATGGGTTATGGGTCGATGTCTCCTTCTCAATGGTCGACTACTTCTTTTGATGAAAATTTAGTTTTCTGGAAAAATAACCAACAGGTCTTTCTATACCTTAGTCGTCTTCTTGTGACAGTACAGCACCAGTGCCCTTGCATCAATGGCCACTTCAAATTACTTGTCATGATTCAGTAATTTTTTTAATTTAGAGTATCCAATTATTTTTTTCCAATTAAGGGGCAATTTAGCGTGGCCAGTCCATCTAACCTACACATCTTTGGGTTGTGGGGGTGAAACCCAGGCAAACAAGGGGAGAATGTGCAAATTCCACACTGACAGTGACCTGGGGCCGGGATCGAACCCAGGTCCTCAGTGCCGTAGGCAACAGTGCTAACCACTGCGCCACCATGCTGCCCTAGTTTTCAGACTGTCAAATGCCTCCTGTCATTTTGACATCCATTGGAATTTCCAGTTCTTTTTCAAAAGTTCAGTCAGTGGAGCAACCACACTGCTGAAATTTGGCATACATTTTCTGTAGAGATCAGAACTTCTCTTCTTGTTGATGGTATTGGGAATTCCCCACACATCCTAAAACTTTGAATGTTAGGAGGGCTTGGATTTTCCACGGTTTACCATACAATCTGGAAATCAAAAAAGAATTGATTAAATCCTACACTCAGCACGGAAGCAATGCTTGAAAGGCGTGTGGGTTGGAGATCAAGTTACCACGTTCTTAAATTAATTCTCTGGCTTGCATCGTGAGAATGCAGCTTCCTGGCGAGAGTCTAGGGAATTGTTCTCAGGGTGTTGCTTACAAACCTTTGCAGTCACTTTTCTTCCAAGGTTTATTAAATTACTGCCATATTTCCAACCTATCCTTCCGAACAGCAAACTACGTACTCACATCTCCAAAAACGCTTTCCAATTTCTCTGCCTTAGTCGTTGTCAAATACATACCTGCTTGTCTGTGGCTGTTTGCTGTTCTTCCTCTGCTGACGGTGTCAAGAACTCTGCTCTCCTGCACTGCTGTTTTGGGGGTTCATTCTCATTCATCTAATTTAGCCATTATGTTTACTCGATTCACTTTGCCACACAAGTGCAATTTACATCCCTGTCGCCCTCATTTCATTGGTACATGCTACCCATTGGCAACATTATCCACAGGCTCTTGCAAGTGACAGTTTCTACCCACCTGATGACACCCATCAATGCTCCAGGGATGATGCTGTCTGCCCTGGATAGGTTAAAAGTTCCCTCAGCTCAACATAAGCCAAAGTCAACTTGTCAATTATATTTGCTTCTGTGTGTCTCTGGCTCCATCAATCTCTGCAACTACCTACTTTGGACGAATCCATTGATCTTCACATTATTTAGATTCATGTAGACTGTTTTCTGTCAGCTGGATCATCGTCAAAACTGAGTGTTCTTTGACCTTTGGATCATTGCATTTGTATGCTACAGCCTCCTTTCGCAGCTACTGAATCAATAATCCACATTTCATTATTGGAGTTATTTCCTCTTCACCTCCATTCATATCGACAGCTTTAGACTTTGCCCGCACAAAGTCCCACACAAAACTTTGCCGAGCTGTACTGTCTTCCAATACTCCTCAAAATCGCTATCTTTATTTCAGGATTGGTGCCTTGAAAATGAAGGTTACGACTTCCGGTTGCGGCTATGCAGAGCTAAGCCGCACGATTCGGCAGCTCCTGCTATTACGGACTTTCAGGCTCATTGGAGGAGCCCCAATGGAATTTTTTTGAAGACAACCCGTGGGGAAGTGAAGAGAGAGGTCCCCTTCCAACTTTTATGGACCGGACCAGAAGTGCAACGGCCAAAAAAGCGGCATTGGAGCAGCGGGAGAAGCGAGGGGAAAAAATCAAAATGGCGGCGGCCGGGGACAAAGAGGAGATGCAGGAGTTCATCAAGCGCTGCTTCGAGGAGCTGCGCAAGGAGATGCTGGCGCCTACGCTGGCGGTAATTGAAGGACTAGGGATAACCCAGAAAGCCCACGAGGTGAAGATCCAGGAGGTACAGAAAAGAGTGAGTGAGAATGAGGACGAGCTCTTGGGCCTGGCGGTGAGAGTGGAGTAGCACGAGGCGCTACACAAGAAGTGGGCGGGAAGACTTGAAGACCTGGAGAACAGGTCGAGGAGAACGAATCTGCGGATCCTGGGTCTCCCAGAAGGAGTGGAGGGGGCCGATGCCGTGGCATATGCGGGCACGATGATCGGGGCGATGATGGGCGCGGAGGCCCCTTCGAGGTCGCTGGAGCTGGACGGGGTGCACCGGGTGCTGGCGAGGAAGCCCAAGGCAAATGAGCCGCCAAGGGCAATGGTGGTGAGATTTCACCGGTTCACGGACAGAGAGAGGGTCCTGAAATGGGCCAAGAAGGAGCGGAGCAGCAAGTGGGACAATGCAGAGATCCTAATATACCCGGACAGGAACACGGAGGTTGCTAAGCGGAGAGCGAGTTTCAACCGGGCCAAAGCGGTGCTGCATCGGAAAGGAGTGAAATTTGGAATGCTGCAGCCAGCGTGACTGTGGGTCACATACAAGGACCAACACTATTACTTCGAAATGCCTGAAGAGGCGTGGACCTTTATACAAACCGAAAAGTTGGACTCTAACTGAAGGTTTGTGAGGGTGGGGGGGATGTTTGAGGGTTGATGTGTGATGGTTGTTGTATATAGGGGGTCAATCACAATCACGCGCAGGAAATGTTACATGGGCTGGGGGAGAGAGACAAGGCCGCGATAGGAGCTGCGCCAGAGGGGGCGGGGCAGGCTTTGGAAAGCGCGGGGTTTTTCCCGCGCGCGGGAAGGGGAACGAAGGAACGCATATTGATTGGGAGACTCCCACATGGTGAGGTCAAAGGGACGGCGGGGGAAGCCGGGGTCAGCAGGTGTCAGCTGACTTACGGGAGTGATATGGGGGGAGCAAAAAAGCAAAAAAGCTAGACTAAAGCTCCAAGAGACACACCTGAAGGTGGCGGACCAGTTTAGGTTAAGAAAGCGATGGGTAGGACAGGTATTCCACTCGGGACTGGATGCAAAGAATAGAGGGGTGGCAATATTGGTGGGAAAGCATGTGTCATTTGAGGCCAAGACTATCGTAGTGGATAATAGAGGGAGATATGTGATGGTGAGTGGTAGGTTGCAAGGGACGTGGGTGGTGTTGGTAAATGTATACGCCCCGAACTGGGATGATGCTGGATTCATGAAGCGCATGTTGGGGCGCATTCCGGACCTGGAGGTAGGAGGCTTGGTAATGGGAGGGGACTTCAATACAGTGCTGGATCCAGCACTGGACCGCTCCAGATCAAGGACGGGAAAGAGGCCGGCGGCGGCCAAGGTGCTTAGGGGGTTTATGGATCAGGCGGGGGCGGGGGGGGGGCATGGAGGTTTGCAAGACCGCAGGCCAGGGAATTTTCTTTCTTCTCCCACGCGCACAAAGCCTACTCCCGGATAGATTTTTTTGTTCTGGGCAGGGCGCTCATCCCGAGGGTGGAGGGGACGGAGTATTCGGCCTTAGCCGTTTCGGTTCACGCCCCGCACTGGGTGGAAATGGGGCTGGGAGAGGAGAGGGACCAACGCCCGCTGTGGCGGCTGGATGTGGGACTGCTGGCAGATGAGGTGGTGAGTGGGAAGGTGAGGGGGTGTATCGAAAGGTACTTGGAGGCCAACGACAACGGGGAGGTGCGGGTGGGGGTGGTATGGGAGGCGTTGAAGGCGGTGATCAGGGGAGAGATAATCTCCATCAGGGATCATAGGGAGAAGACAGAGGGCATGGAAAGGGAGACATTAGTGGGGGAGATTTTGAGAGTGGACAGGAGATATGCAGAGGCCCCAGAGGAAAGTTTACTTGGGGAAAGACGACGGCTCCAGACGGAGTTTGACCTGTTGACCACAGGGAAGGCGGAGACACAGTGGAGGAAGGTGCAGGGGGCGACCTACGAGTACGGGGAAAAGGCCAGTCGGATGCTGGCACACCAGCTACGTAAGAGGACAGCAGCGAGGGAAATAGGGGGAAATCAAAGATGGAAGGGGAGCCACGGTTCGGAGTGCGACGAAAATAAACAAGGTATTCAAGGCCTTCTATGAAGAGCTGTACAGATCCCAGCCCCCAGCGGGGGAAGAGGGGATGAGACGATTCCTAGACCAACTGAGGTTCCCGAGGGTGGAGGAGCAAGAGGTGGCTGGTTTGGGGGCACCAATCGGGTTGGAGGAGCTGAGCAAGGGTTTGGGGAGTATGTAGCGGGGAAGGCCCCGGGGCCGGACGGGTTCCCGGTGGAGTTCTACAGAAAGTACATAGACCTGTTGGCCCCGCTACTAGTGAGGACCTTTAATGAGGCAAGAGAGGAGGGGACCCTGCCCCCGACAATGTCGGAAGCGACAATTTCTTTGATCCTAAAGCGGGACAAGGACCCACTGCAATGTGGATCGTACAGGCCGATCTCGCTCCTTAATGTGGATGCAAAGTTGCTGGCAAAAGTGCTGGCCACGAGGATTGAGGACTGTGTCCCGGGGGTGATCCACGAGGACTAGATGGGATTCGTAAAGGGCAGGCAATTAAACACTAATGTGCGGCGGCTCTTAAACGTGGGCAATACTTAAAAGTCATAAAGAGTATGTATAGAATACAAGTGCATAGCCATAATCGGTGTTTAAAGTCTCCTTAGGGTGATTTTGATGTCTGCTTTATTTGAGATAAGACAGCATGTGATATCTGGGAATGTGGATTCACTGATCCAGATGTTTCACTGATTCAGATGACTCTTTGATCTATAAGTATCAGTATGTCTTGTAGAACTTCATTAAAACAGGCGCTTATCAATGTGATTTTGTTGAGGGAACTGCAATGCCTTAGCACGTTTTTGTTGTGTCTGGCCATGCTTGGTAGAAGTCAATTAAAAACACAGAATAGCTTCACAAAACTTACAAAGTTACCAAGTGTATATAAAAACCAGTGTTTTAAAGTGATTTGTGTGTTAAATACAACACATTCAACTAATGCATATTCCTAAGTAATGAACTGTAGAGGTACAAAAGCTAATTCTGGAACTGAATCATAAACTTACAAAATTAAAGATGGTTACATACTGTGAAAGAAAGTGACTTCTTTTAAACATCACAAGTTAAATTGCACTACTTCCATGCACAATGCTGAATGTTTTAACACCTGTTTTTCTTTGCACAATTGGTCTTTGTATTTAGGGAATATAACTGATATGTTTTAATTGCTGGGGAGGTTGATGGTCCCACACCAGTAATTGTTCAGCCTTGACGTCTTACAGAACTGGCTTAAGGGTCGTATGTTTTTTCTCCCTTGTCATGTGTGAGTGTGATGCTAACAAAGGCCAACACATGTGACGGGCTAGTGTCCCAGAATTCAGCATATCATACTGGGTTGACAGATTATTTGACCAATGCCCAGAACTAAACTACAAATTAATTGTAAATAATTATCAAGCTTCAACTTTTCTGGCGGGGGGTGGGGGTTGGCACAGAATTGGGTGCAAAGTAGAGTTGATACGTTTTGAGGTGCATGCTTTAGTACTAACCTGTTGAGATGGTTGGCGCAGAAAGTGTGATATTTTTTCTGAAGTGTAGATCATGCAGAAACAGTAGAAGCATCAGTCTTTCTTAATCTCTCTGTGTTGATCAGATCACTTTAATGTTTTATTTTCTTCTTATGGAAGAACTTTTACCAGCATGTAGAGGAGACATTATTAACAGTAGGAGATACTTTTAAGGACAGGGCATCAGGCAGGGTGTTCAGAACTCAATTGTGGTCACATTAACCATAGTATGCAGCCTAACAATATCACTTAATTGTAAGTAGTCCAAAAGGTGAGAGGTAAAACCAGCTTAGATAGTGTCATTCCTGTGTAAGGCAGGTAGTCGGAACTTCAGATTCAAGTGAAACAGATAACTGCTACTAATCTAAAGAGCCTGTGTGTGTGTGGATGAGGTCATGCAAGCTCTTGATTGACTGTGAAAGCTGTCAATCTATCTGATAATTGCTATTATTAATAGTCAGCACTGACAGCATTAGCTCTGATTCACAGTGGTGCACTGAATTGCCTGTTTGTTTAGTTAAGTAACTCTATTCATTAATGATTTGTTGCTTAAAGCTACGTAACTCAGTGTGCATTGCCTAAGTGACTGTGTACACAACGCGTGATGTGTAACCAATAAATGGTGCCCAGTGCATGACTTGTACTCTGATGTCTTCCTTGATGATTTGGCAAAACTTAAGTCACTCACTCAGCAGCTTAAACGTAACTGCTCAGAATTGGGGAAAATTAAGATTAAGATATTAAATTGGGATAAAATAAAATAAAAAGGGAAATTGATAAGGGCAGCTGTCTGAAGGGGGGTTGGATATGTGAATTAGCATACCAGTGGGAAAACAAGTGTTTACCTATGTGACGAGGGGCAAAAAATGGGATGTACAAGAGGTAACTTCAAAGTGGAGCGATAAGGGAATTGGCACTTATATGCTGAAAGCCATGTCCACAGGGTGGGTAACCTCAAAGGGAAAAAATGATTTATCCATAGGACAATGACTGGAGAAAGGGACACAGTAGCAGCAGCTACCATCACAGCCACACCCAGCTGCAGATAACAGTCTCCCTTGAAAACAAGTTATTGCGAAAAGGACATCTTGTTAAAATCCAAAACTCAAACCAAGAGGATTAGGCCTTCGCTGAAACAGACAATGGTTTTCCCAAAACCTGCACAAATAACCTGTGCATGGTAATTATCTGCTGGATTTATCTCTGAGATATTGGATGTTGTTTGGGAACAAGGGGATTCTCAGAGTTCAGGAAATGTAGGTAGTCTTCATGATGTGTAATAAATGATGTGTATAGCCATCGTGTACTGATGTAGTGTATTATAGACCTTCTTGTCCTGTGTTTTTCTTTTAAGTTAATAAATATTCTTTGTTAATCGATCACAAAATCACTGGACTATTCCCCCTTGTTTGCATATCTTTTCTCACATTATTACAAATTGAAAATATACACCATGGTGTTCCAAGTTACCCTCGCATTTAACATCAGTGGGGTTAACATAACCTAATTGCAGACTAGTTAATTTTGCTTGAACTGGTCAGTGTTAAGTGCGTTGAGTGAGACCTAATTCATCCTAGATTATACAAAGAGATACAACTCTAAACTCCAGCCAAAGAAACCATTGAAGGAGAGAATTAAATTGTGTGTTGTTCCTAGGCATGCATTTGGCAGGATACGGAAACCTAGCTTTGTTATTTTCAAATCCCACCATGATTTTATTCTGTTCCATGTAGGTGATTTTCTCTGCTCCTCTCACTGCAGTACTCCTTATTCTTTGCTTCCTCTAATCCACCAGTTTGGGAAGATATTTCTATTTGCCTACTCATTGTAAATTTCTCAGGCACTTTGTATTATTTATGGAGTACAGTACCAATATGAATTATTGTAGTTCTAGCAAAGGCCTGGGAGCAATACACATGTTAAAACCAGGAACCAAAGTCAAAAAGGAAAGCTTTGAGCATAAGTTTACGAAAAAGATCACTGACAAATATTTCATCGTAGGTGGCAGAAATATAGTATTCTGATCAGTTGAACTGATTCAAGATGTAAACGCTAATAGGCAGCATAGAGGAGCAAGTATTCTAACAGCATGTACAAAACCATGGAGTAGAGTCATCTTCCACCCTGCTGAGTTCCTTCCCAGGCTAGTCAACATTTCTGGACTATTGGGATCTCTTCCAGAGCAGGTGGACCTGTACACGAAGGACTGGTTGCATCTAAACTGGAGGAGCGCCGATATCCTGGCTGGGAGGTTTGCTAGAGTCACTCGGGAGGATTTAAATTAGCATGGCACGGGGGTGGGAACCAGAGCGTTAGCTTAGAAGGTGTAATAACTGAAGGGGAAATAGAGAACAAAAATAAGAGAACAATAACATCACCCTGTCTGCTCAAACACAGTGGTTTGAAGTGTATTTGTTTCAACGCAAGAAGGATAGCAGGTAAGGTAGATGCACTTAGAGCACCAATTAGTACTTGGAACTATGATGTTGTGGCTTTCATCGAAACATGGTTAAAGGAAAGGCAGGATTGGCAGCTGAATGTTGGAGAATATAGATGTTTCAGGAGAGATAGAGGAGGATGTAAAAGGGGTGGGGGAGTAGCATTACTGGTTAAGGAAAGTATTATAGCTGTACTGCGGGAGGACACCTCGGAGGACTCATACAATGAGGCAATCGAGGGAGAGCTGAGGAACAGGAAGGGGGCAATTACAATGTTGGGGGTTTATTATAGTCCCCCCAACTGCCAGCGAGAGATAGAGGAGCAGATAGGTAGAGAGATTTTGGATAGGTGTAAAAGTAACAGGGTTGTTGTGGTCGGGGGTTTTAACTTCTCCTATATTGTCTGAGACTCACTTAGTGCTAAGGGCTTGGAAGGGGCAGAGTTTGTAAGGTGTATCCAGTGTAGCCACCTAAATTGGCCAACTCCTGATTTAAAATGGCGAACAGCAAAGGCTGATGGGAAAGTCAGCCAACAAGACAGAAACCAGCAGCTGCAGGTTTGCTGTGTATTTACCTCTGCAAAGGCCAGACAACATCGATACCAGCAGCCATCAGCATAACAAAGTAGCAGCCATCTGCATACAGATGAGCAATCCCCGGGAACAATAAGTAACAGTTTGGACACACAAAGCAAAGCCAGACTCCTCAGCGCCAGCAAGAGCCAACACAAAGGAGGTGAACGAGCACCTCGAGACCGCCCATCGATCAGGGAACCGCTCCAGTATTGGAGAAAATCAAACCAAGCGATTGGGACAAAGTCCAATCACTTGGGACCAGGTACAGGGTCCGCCCCAAAAGGCGGGAAGCCCCTGGGGACTATAAGAGTTGAGCCCTAAGTTCAAATCGCTCGCTTCTTCCTGTCCGGGTCACTCAGCAACATGAACCAACATTGACCGTGAGCGGTGCAGTGATCGTCGACTGACGTAAGTCTTAATTCAACGCTCGCTACGAGAGAGGCGCTCCTAGCTACCAATCCGTACAAACTTCGAATCCCGTAGACTCAGAACCCGAACGAAAGGCCATTTGTTCCCCTGACCTGGTGGGCCAGTCCGAAGCTAAGTATAGGCCTGTTAGTTATAGAAGTAGCTTAGAAGTAGAATTTGTGCATGAGTAGCAATTACTGTGTATAATAAATGTGCTTTGATTTAAATCTTACTAATTGGTGTATTGGATTATTGATCATTACTCGGACTTGAACCTCGTGGCGGTATCATAAAGATACCTGGCGACTCGAGAGCAAAGGTAATGAAACAGAGCAATTGAACCAAGGAGAAAATCAGCAACACCAGGAAGGCTTCTTGATGCAATATGGAGATAGTCCAACTAGGGAAGGGGCAGTACTGGACCTGGTATTGGGGAATGAGCCTGGACAGATGGTTGAGGTTTCAGTAGGGGAATCTTTTGGAAGTAGTGACCACAATTCTGTAAGTTTTGGAGTACTTTTGGATAGGGTTGAGGGTAACCCTCGGGTTAAGGTGCTAAACTGGGAAAGGCAAATTACGATAACATTAGACAGGAATTGAAGAATTTGGTTTGGGTGCGGCTGTTGGAGGGTAAATCAACATCGGACATGTGGGAGTCTTTCAAGTGACAGTTGATTAGAATTCAGGAAAGTCACATTCCTGAGAGAACGAAGGATAAGTATGAGAAGTTTAGGAGCCTTAGATAATGAGGGATATTGTGAAACTCATTAAAAAGAAAAATGAGGCCTTTGTACGGTTGAGAAGGGTGGGGACAGTCAAAAGCCTTGAGGAGTATAAAGAAAGTAGGAAGGAAATAAGGAGAGCTAGGAGGGGTCATGTAAAGTCCTTGGCAAATAGGAATAAGGTGAATCCCAAAGCTTTTTATTCATATGTAAAAAGCAAGAGGGTGGCCAGGGAAAGGATTGGACCACTTAAGGACAGTGGGGGAATCTTTGTGTTGAGCCATAGTAAATGGGTGAGGTACTAAATGAGTACTTTGCATCACTGTTCATCAAAGAGAAGGGCTTTGTGGAAGATGATTCTGGGCAGGGTTTGTGGATAGTCTGGGTCATGTTGACATCAAAAAGGAGGTGGTATTTGGTGTTTTAAAAGACATTAAGACTGCCCTCCCCTCATCAATCATCTTTGTCCCTCCTCAAAAAACTCAATCAAGTTAGTGAGGCATGACCTTCCCTTCACAAAACCATGCTGTCTATCGCTAATGAGTCCATTTGTTTCCAAATGGGGATAAATCCTGTCCCTGAAAGTTCTCTCCAATAATTTACCTACTACCGACGTGAGGCTCACCAGCCTTTAGTTTCCTGGATTATCCTTGCTACCTTTCGTAAACAGCGGTACCAAATTAGCTATTCTCCAGTCCTCTGGGATCTCATCTGTAGCCAATGAGGATACAAAGATGTCAGTCAAGGCTCCAACAATTTCCTCCCTTGCTTCCCGCAGTATTCTGGGGTAAATCCCATCCAACCCAGGAGACTTATCTACCTTAATGTTTACTTTGGCAAGGTGCCTTATGGCAGACTGGTACAAAAGGTGATGTCACACGGGATTAGAGGTGAGCTGGCAAGATGGATACAGAACTGGCTCGGTCATAGAGGACAAAGAGTAGCAGTAGAAGGATGTTTTTCTGAATGGAAGGTTGTGACTGGTGGTGTTCCACAGGGATCGGTACTTGGGCCTCTGTTGTTTGTAGTATACATAAACGATTTGGAGGAAAATGTAGCCGGTCTGATTAGTAAGTTTGCGGATGACACCAAGGTTGGTGGAGTGGCAGATAGTGTTGAGGCTTTTCAGAGGATACAGCAGGACATAGATAGGTTGGAGACTTGGGCAAAGAAATGGCAAGTGGAGTTTAATCCGGACAAATGTGAGGTAATGCATTTTGGTAGGTCTAAAATAGAGGGTAAATATACAGTGAATGGCAAAACTCTTAGGAATATACAAAGTCAGAGAGATCTGGGCATACAGGTCCACAGATCTTTGAAAGTGGCAACACAAGTGGACAAAGTAGTCAAGAAAGCATATGGAATGCTTGCCTTCATTGGATGGGGCATTGAGTACAACAACTGGGATGTCATGCTACAGTTGTATAGAACATTGGTAAGGCCGCAATTGGAATATGCGCACAATTCTGGTCGCCACACTACCAGAAGGATGTGGAGGCTTTGGAGAGGTTGCAGAGGAGGTTTGCCAGGATGTTGCCTCGTCTTGAGGGTTTAGCTATGTAGAGAGGCTGAATAGACTTGGACTGTTTTCATTAGAATGACATAGGTTGAGGGGTGACCTGATAGAGGTCTACAAGATTATGAGGGGCATGGATAGAGTGGATGGGCACGCACTCTTTCCCAGAGTGGAGGGGACAGCCACTAGAGGCATAGTTTAAGGTCAGTTTAGAGATGTGCGATAGCAGGTTTTTACACAGAGGGTGGTGAGTGCCTGGAACGCGTGCACCGCCAGGGGAGTTTGTGGAAGCAGATACATTAACGGCATTCAAAAGGCATATCGACAAATACATGAATAGGATGTGTACAGGGGGATACGACACAAGGAAGTGCTGAGGGTATTGGCCAAGGGCGGTATCATGACTGGAACAGGCTGGGAGGGCAGAAGGGCCTGTTCCTGTGCTGTATTGTTCTTTGTTCTACTTGCGATGGCAAGAATAATTCACATGAAATTGAGTTGTCACAAGGCACTTGTGACAACTCTTACACAGTTTCCATTACTGAGTCAAAGACCATTACTGCTGGAGGTCTCAGAAAAAGTGGTTGAGTCATCTCTCAGCAGAACATGCTGCAAAGCCCAGTTAGATTATATCAGAATTTGACAGAAATAAACTAAATTGAAGGTTGGCTGTACTCTGCATAAAATATTGACTGATACTATCATTCAGTTGGGCAATAAATCGAATCAGTGAAAAGTTTGCACAATGCCAAGACACAATAAAAATCCTTCTCATGTTTCAAAATTCTACAATTCAACAACTGGCCTCTCTTTGTATTCAATTTAGGAACAAAGATTGATAGCAGCAACTTGTATTTATATATAACCTTTAATGGAATATAACATCTCAAGGTGCCTTCACGGCGACGTTAAAAAATAAAATTTGACACCAAGCCCCATAATTAAGTATAGGATATCAGGTGGTGGGTGAAAAGGGACAGTGCGAGTTTGAAGATGGGCAGCAGAGATTTAGATGACCACGTTTACAGAGAATAGAATCTGGGAGGCTGGTCAAGTGTGCATTGGGATAGTCAAGTCTAGCGGTAACAAAGCACGATGAAGGCTTAATTGGCAGATGAGCTGAGACAACAACAAATTTTGATCATGTTACGGATGTGGAGTTAGGTAGTCATGGTGGTGACAGCAAGTTTGTGAATGCTCTGGTTCAACCTGAGGGGATTACCAGGGAGAGGGGTGGACTAAGTGGCCAGGGACTGGAGTTTGTCTTGGAGGTTATAGACAATAGCTTTGGTCTTCTCAATAACTAATTGGAGGAAATGTTTGTTCACCCAATACTGGATGTTGAACGCAGTCTGTTTGGAAAGAATATTTATTGTCACAAGTAGGCTTACATTAACACTACAATGAAGTTACTGTGAAAAGCCCCTAGTGTCTACATTCCAGCACCTGTTCGGGTAACAGAGGGAGAATTTAGAATGTCCAAATTACTTGATAGCACATCTTTCGAGACTTGTGGAAGGAAACCGGAGCACCCGGAGGAAACCCACACAGACACAGGGAGAAGGTATAGACTCCGCACAGACCGGGACCCAAGCCAGGAATCGAACCTGGTACCCTGGTGTGTGAAGCCATAGTGCTAACCACTATGCTACTTTGTTGCCAGATTCAGAGGAGAGGTTGAGAGAGGTGATGGTAAGAGAGAGGCGGTGGTAAGGGACAGCTAGGTGTTGTCAGCATATATGTGGAAACTAATACTGTGTTTTTGCATGATGTCACTGAGGGGCAGCATGTAGATGAAAAATAGTAGGGAGTCAAGGATAGATCCTTGGGAACCATCAGAGGTCATGCTTTGGGAGCAGGAAGAGAAACCACTACAGGTGATGCTCTGCCCATGACTGAAAAGAACATAACCAGGTGAGTGGGGTGCCATGCACCTGGATGATGGAGATGCTTTAGAGGAGGATGGTATGATCAACAGTGTCAAAGGCTTCAGGTAGATCAAACAAGGTTAGGAGGGATAAACAGATTGTAGAATAAGGTGATGCAGCCAAACAGCTGCTAATAAAAAAGTAACATAGCATCTGACATTGACTGATTTGTGGACTTTTGCTGAATGAAAGACCTGAGCCAGCTTTGTATTCAAATTTATTTCAAAACAAAATACAGACAAAAAAAATAACTGAACACAATTTATGTAATCTTGAACATCTGCTCCAATATTATAATACCTGTTTATTTTCATAGTGTAATGCTCAGAATTCACCAAAGTCCATTGTATTTACATGAAGTTTTTAAACAAACGCTTGTGGTAAAAGTACTTTAGGAGTTTTCGTTTTGTCATTAAAAATTTACAACTGCTTTCATATAGCGATTTATGGGAAAGGATTGTACAATAAGTTCTTTCATTGTAAAATACTTTCCTCTCCACAATATTGGTTGGAGTAAGGAAAAATACTGCTCTGCCATTCGCCTTATGCCCTTCTGCTATTCTAGTTTGGAACTCAGTCAGGAAACTGCTCCGTACTATTAAAAAGATCTTTTTCAAACCAAGGTGCTGGTCAAGGAGTTTCAAAAACTGTTATCATGCTCCCTCCCTCCCCTGTAACATAAGGGAGATATTCTTCCTTTTCCTTTGACGCCCTGTTTAATGCCGTGTATGCTACTGAGATGCAATCACCCTGGCTCTGTCAAACCCATGGAACTCGCTGAATTATCTGAACCCTCCAAATTATGTGCAGTTCCTAAATGTGCTAAAGTCTTTCTCTTTTATGCTCCAATAAATGCACGCATTCTGCTTTCAAAGATAACAATAATTCAATAGAAATGCATTAAGGGACACATATTGCTCCTTTATTCAGAACCGAAATGAGTGGTTGTGTCCTTATAAAAATAATTAGGTGTTACTGCACATACAGAATGATAAACCATAGGAGACCATTTAGCCCATCGAACTATGCTGGTTTTCTGAAAGAGCTGCCAATTAATCCCCCCCCCCTTGAAAATGTGTCCTTTTGAAGCAGAGATCCAATTTTCTTTCAACATTTACCATTGAAACGGCTTCCACCACCCTCCACATCATCACAGCTTACAAAGTAAAATAATTCTCATTCCCTCCATGGTTTTTTGCTATTTAAAAAAAAATCTGCCACTTCCGCTCATCAACTATGATTTATTTCTCAAAAAATACCGACAGAAGCAATTTTCAGTTTTAAAACATGCCATACTGTTTCCTAGAAGTATCCCAAATTAGCACATAAATTATTTATAATTGGCTGCTGTTGTTATGTAGAACGATTGGTTTGTAGGTTATGTCTGATTATAATTAACCCCAAAACACCATTTCTTAAAAAGGTAAATAATCTAAAACAAAAAGCTTCCTCCAGTCAATAGGGAATATAAAAAGCTCAAAGCAGCGTACAATTTGAATTGAAAAACGCAAGTAATTTTAATAAATAGAACCCCGAAAATACCTGGCAAAAAACATTGGTAGGTGTGAACGTAAAGCTGCCACCAAACTCCCTGCTTTCAGTAAAATCGAGCCAATTAAACCACAAGTTCAACTCCTGTCAATTCTCTTGCACAAACACTGTCGTGAAATATTCTTGAAGTCCAAAAATCAAAAGATAAATACGTGGCGGTAGTTCGCAAAATTATAATGCTGCAATAAATAACATTTTAAAAATCGAATACCACAAATCTATTGACATTTTCCCACGTCATTTGGGAAATCATCACTGAGTTGGTAAAAACAGAAATCCTTCTGACTGTGCAACAGGCAACAGTGAAAACAGCTGTGACACAAGATAGACCAAACAATGAGTTTGTTGATGACAGCAAACATCTTGCCACAGGTTTTTAATAGTTCACTAAGTACCTTATGGTTGTCATCGATCTCAAAGGAGATCTGGCCTTTCACTGCGCCCCACCCCCGCCCCGCCTCCACACGCACCAACCAAAGTATTCCAACAACAGATTCAATCAGAATTCTGTTTCAGTGCAAAGGATTCTCTCTGTATCTTTCTCATCAATTCCATTTCAAATGGTGGACATCATTTTTTTGCCAAACAAATAATCAGAATCCAATCATAAATAAACTTTCTTTCACATTCTGCTGGACTTCACCACTGGTTTTACAAACACCATCTATTCTGTTGTGGAGACTTTCTTTGCAGAAGTAGATTTTGCCTCAATTTCTTCAGAAGCACTAGAACAGACAGATTTTGCAAAGTCCGCACCTGGAAAAAAAAAGGAGAATCAGATACGTGACATGAACAGACCATAAACTTGTTTCTGTATTCTGGCTTATTATGAAAATTTGAAAAGAATATTTTTGTAGATTTAGCATGATGCAATATAAAATTGAATTCAACTCCCCTGAATGCATCAAACTAGACAAAACATTCAATTAATGCAGATCTTAGATTTACCACCATCCTCCTCCTTGAGTCAAATTAGCTTACTTCAGCCAGTGCAGGTTAGAGCTGCACCCCAAGATTGGAAAATTGAAATTAACCCTGATTCTCACTCTGGATCACTATGCAATGATCCCTTTGGAGGGTGAACTCAAGCCCAACAGTGATTTCCCCCATGAGAATATGGTCTGCCAATTTTGGAAGATGAGAACTTGGGTAATATACCATGAGGTTCCAGAACCCATTCCACTATACCTCAACAAGGAGTCAACATCTTATAATAATAATAATCTTTATTATTGCCACAAGTAGGTTTACATTAACACTGCAATGAAGTTACTCTGAAAATCCCATGGTCGCCACACTCTGGCACCTGTTCGGGTGCACAGAGGGAGAATTCAGAATGTCCAAATTACCATACGCACGTCTTTCGGGCCTTGTGGGAGGAAACCGGAGCACCCGGAGGAAACCCACGCAGACACGGGGAGGACGTTCAGACTCCGCACAGACAGTGACCCAAGCCGGGAATCGAACCTGGGACCCTGGTGCTGTGATGCAACAGTGCTAACCACTGTGCTACTGTGCCGCCCAATTAGGGAAAGCAAATTTGTTAAGATGAGGGATACAGGCAAACATTTTTCAAATCTGAAAATATATCTTATTTGTGTTCATCAAGATGGTTAAAATGCTATCTGAACAGAGCACGTTCTCACCTTTGTGTCTGCCTTGTAGGAGAAAGCGGAGATCCAGAATTCATTAACAAAAATGTTCTGTGGGGCAGATGGAATGCCAAACACACAGACGCGACCCAGTTTAAGGCCATTTACCTGGCTGTTTAAATGGATTATCTCCCTGCTCAGCTCATTCTAAGAGAGAGAAAAATAGCAGCAAAAAAATTACCGCATACAATCAAATGTCCTCATAACTTTTGTCAATTTCTCAAGCTATAGCAGTGTGTAAATAGGGAGCATTGAAATCCAGTAAAGGTCTGCGAATAACACAGTGTTACTACTTTGGAAATAAGTTGCCATTATTATAATTACAACCACTTTCTCCCCTTTCCATTTAAAAAATCCAAAATTAAAATAAATATTGTGTGGTGAACCACTGTTATAGGAGATGTAAGGTAGGACCTGCACTACAGGTTCGCCGGTAGCTCCTGCCGGCTGGCTCCGCCCAGGGAGAACTGTATAAATATGCATGACCTCCAGTGCCCTGCCATTTCGCCAGCTGCAGCAGGAGGCCAGGCATCTGACTGTAATAAAGCCACAGTTGTACCCAACTTTAGTCTTTGTGCAATTGATCGTGCATCATATTGCAAAAGGAAATATCCAGAAAATGCCTATTTGCAAGTTAGGATCAGCAAAATCTGTAGGGTGAGCTTTAACTTGGGAGTTTTGCATTAATTTAATGTCTATTTCATCCTTGGGATTCCCTGAAGAATCTCCTTTCACATGTGTTCCTCTTTCAGCTGAGGGGCTAGGCAGTAAGTAATTGTCTTTTTCTTGCTCATGTTGATTTTGCTTTGCGATCACACAACACAAGCTGCGGGGCTAATGGCAGGTTTTGTCCACTAAGTTTGATTGAAAGGTCATCAACCTGAAAAGTTTACTGTTTTCAGATTTCCATCATCCACAGTATTTGGGCAGCCCGGTAGCATATTGGTTAGCACTATGGCTTCACAGCACCAGGGTCCCAGGTTCGATTCCCAGCTTGGGTCACTGCGGAGTCTGCACGTTCTCCCTGTTTGTGCGTGGGTTTCCTCCAGGTGCTCCGTTTCCTCCGACAAGTCCCCAAGGACGTGCTATTAGGTAATTTGGACACTCTGAATTCTCTCTCTGTGTACCCGAACAGGCGCCGGAGATGGCGACTAGGGGCTTTTCACAGTAACTTCATTGCAGTGTTAATGTAAGCCTACTTGTGACAATAAAGATTATTTATTAAGTCCGGTGGCGGGCGGTTTCAGCAGTGTCATTCCAGTTGACCAGAATTGCGGGAACTCGCACCCAATTCCCGGGTAACCCTAGGTTAAAGAGGTGTGAATTGTCTCCAAACCAGGACAGTTGGTAGGATTTTGCAAGCCCAGGTCAGATGGTGGGGGGGGGTGAATGTAATGCGACATGAATCCAAGGTCCCGGTTGACCCTCTCTCTGGATCTGTAAAGATTTAATTACCTGCAAATGCTCGCATTCGAAGTATCGTCTTGCATCTTTGACTTTGTCTATATATGTTTCTGGAACCTACCCCTTCATTCACCTGAGGAAGGAGCAGTGCTCCGAAAACTAGTGATTTGAAACAAACCTGTTGTACTTTAACCTTGTATTGTAAGACTTTTTTCTGTGAACACCCCAAAGCAGAGAAGACCCCACATGTGGCCCCGAACGTGCAACAAGGAAGACCCAACCTCGCGGAACCGCGGGGCCCAACAAGATCGCGAACATGCCCGCCCTGCGACCCCAAAATCGCAACCAGAACCCACGACCCTTCCAGACGCAACCACCTATCTTCCACAAAGGTCAGACTTCTCTCATCAGATTCCGGAACCACCCAGAAGCAGTCATCACCTAGGAAACAAGGGAATTGTGACGGTCTGCAGCTAAGACTAAAACAACACGGTTCCAAGTCTCCTCTCTCCAGCAAACTCCTAGCAAATGTCCAAACAATCGAAAACAAGCTGGACAAATGTAATGCTAGATTGCCTCTCAGAGGGAAGTGAGGGACTTCTGTGTGCTTTCTTTCACAGAGACATGGCTGACTCCTGCCTCACCGGACTGTGCCATACAACCCGAGGACTTCTCAATTCACTCAATGGACTGCATGGTGTAGTTCGGCAAAGCGAAGGGTGGAGGGGTTTGCCTCCTCATCAACTCCTCCAGGTGCTCGCACGTGGCGACCCTGGCGAACTACTGTTCCCCAGACCTAAAATACCTGACTGTGAAGTGCAGCCCATACTGCCTTCCGCGGGTGTTCACTTCTGCCATCTTCACAGCGGTTTTCATTTCACCCCAGGCGGACGTGAAGAAGGCGCTTGCTGAATTGTGCACCACTGTACACAACCTGGAAATGGAATACCCGGAAGCCTTGTTCATCATGGTCGGGAACTAGGCCAACCTCAAAAGTGTCTTGCCAAAATTTCAACAACACATCTCCTGTCCCACCAGGGGCCCTAACATCCTTGGCTACTGCTACACAACCATCAAGGGAGCCTACTGCTCCATTCCTGACCGCATTTCAGAAAACCAGACCTCAAGATGTTACTCCTTCTCCCGGAATACAAGCAGAAACTTAAGAGGGAGAATTGAGGAAGCAGACGGGCTGCAGAAGGACTTGGACAGGCTAGGTGAGTGGGCAAAGAAGTGGCAGATGGAATACAATGTGGAAAAGTATGAGGTTATGCACTTTGGAAGGAGAAATGGAGGCATAGACTATTTTCTAAATGGGAAGATGCTTAGGAAATCAGAAGCACAAAGGGACTTGGGAGTCCTTGATCACGATTCTCTTAAGGTTAACGTGAAGGTTTAGTCGGCAGTTAGGAAGGCAAATGCAATGTTAGCATTCATGTCAAGAGGGCTAGAATACAAGACTAGGGATGTACTTCTGAGAATGTAGAAGGCTCTGGTCAGACCCCATTTGGAGTATTGTGAGCAGTTTTGGGCCCCGTATCTAAGGAAGGATATGCTGGCTTTGGATCCAGAGGAATTTCACACGAATGATCCTTGGAATGAAGAGCTTGTCGTATGAGGAACGGTTGAGGACTCTGGGTCTGTACTCGTTGGAATTTAGAAGGATGACATTTTATTGAAACTTACAGGATACTGTGTGGCCTGGATAGAGTGGACGTTGAGAGGATGTTTCCACTTGTCGGAAAAACTAGAACCAGAGGACACAATCTCAGACTAAAGGGACGATTATTTAAAACAGAGATGAGGAGGAATTTATTCAGCCAGAGGGCGGTGAATATCTTTGCCTCAGAAGGCTGTGGAGGCCAAATCACAGAGTGTCTTTAAGACAGAGATAGATAGGTTTTTGATCAATAACGGGATCAGGGGTTATGGGGAGAAGGCAGGAGAAAGGGGATGAGAAAAATATCAGCCATGATTGAATGGCGGAGCAGACTCGATGGGCCGAGTGGCCTAATTCTGCTCCTGTGTCTTTTAGTCTTATGGTCTTATGGATCCGGTTAAGAAGGTCGTGCAATGCTGGTCCGAGGCAATGGAAGATCTCCTATGCGACGGCTTAGAGTCAGCGGACTGGTCCATATTCATGAACTCGGCAGCCAACCTAGACGAGTATGCCACTACCGCCACAGACTTCAGTGTGTCGAAGACTGCGTGCCAAAGAAGTAGTACGTGCATTCCCCAACCAGAAACCATGGTTTATCTGAGAGATTCGCCCCCTACTGAAATCCAGGTCTGAGCCGCTCAAAACTGGCGACCCTGACCTATACAGGAAATCCAGGTATGACCTTCGCAAAGCCATCAGGGACCCCAAAAGAAAATACCAGACTAAGTTAGAGTCCCAGACTAATGACACGATCTCTTGTCGGTTGTGGCAAGGCTTGAACAATATAACGGGTTACAAAGCAAAGCCGAGTAGAATCTCCGGCAACAGAGCACTCCTTGCCGATGAACTCAATGCGCGTTTGGAGTAGGAAGCCAACGAACCAATGTCATCTGCTCCAATCGCCTCGGACACATCACCGTCACCGTCTCTCAGCCTTCTCGAAACTGAACCCACGGAAACAATGGGTCCTGACGGAGTCCCTGGTCGTGCACTCAGATCCTCCGTGGACCAACAGCCGAATGTGTCCGCAGACATCTTTAACCTCTCCCTACTCCATTCCGAGATTCCTGCCTGCTTCAAGAAGACCAATATCACAGTGGTGCCAAAGAAGAACCACGCAACGTGCCTCAACGACTACTGACCGGTGGCCCTGCCATTTATTAGTATGAAGTGCTTTGAGAGGTTAGACATAAGACACATCAACTCCAACCTTCCAGATTGCCTTGTTTCACTGCAATTCGCATACCGCCACAACCTGTCCACAGAAGATGCAATCTCCCTGGCCCTACATTCATCACTGGAGCATCTCGCCAACAAGGACACCTACGTCAGACTCCTGTTTATTGAGTACTGGTCTGCCTTCAACACCATAACCCCAGCCAGGCTCATATCCAAACTCCAAAACTTATGACTCGGCTCCTCCCTCTGCAACTGGATCCTCAACCTCCTGACCCACAGACCACAATCAGTAAGGATAAACAATGATACCTCCCACACAATAATCCTCAATACCAGGGCCCCGCAAGGCTGCATGCTTAGCCCCATACTATACTCCCTATACACACAAACTTTTGTCCCAACTCTATCTACAAGTTTGCTGATGACACAACCGTAATGGGTAGGATCTCAAACAATGACGAGCCAGAGTACAGGAGGGAGATGGAGAACTTAGTGGCATGGCACAATGACAACAATCTCACCTTCAATGTCTACAAAACAAAGGAGCTGGTCGTCGGCTTCAGGAAGTGAAGTGTTGTCCATGCCCTTGTCTGAAGTGGAGATAGTTGACAGCTTCAAATTCCTAGGTGTAAACATCACCAACAATCTGTCCTGGTCCACCCACATCGACGCTACGACCAAGAAAGCACAACAGCGCCTATACGTCCTCAGGAAATTTGGCATGGCCACAACGACTCTTACCAATTTCTATAGACGTACCATAGAAGAGGGAGAAGATAAAGTATGAAGGTAAAGTACCAAATAATGTAAAAAGAGAGTAAGAGCTTCTTTAAATATCTAAAAAGAGAGAGGCCAAAGTGAACATATGCCCCTTAGAGAATAATAATGGGGAACCAGGAAATGGCAGGGAAGTTAATGAATATTTTGCATCAATCTTCATGATAGAAGACACTAATAATATTCCATAAATGCTAAATAATTAAGTAGCAAAGGAAATAAATACAATAACTATCACTAGAGAAAAAGTACTAGAGAAAAAGTGAAACTTTAAAAAAAAGTATTTTTATTCAAAGTTTTAACGTATTAACATTTAAGACACATAACATTACAAAGTGATAAATAAGGGCCCATGGTGTTGGGGGTAATATATTAGCATGGATAAAGGATTGGCTAACTGGAGCCAATGGAGGTGAGTAGGCACAGGAGTGCTAAGGGAATGGAACTTGGCATGTTTTAAGACACCAATAACAGAGCTTTGGATGATCTTCAGTTTATGGAGGGTAGAATGTGGGAAACCACCCAGGAGTGCGTAGAATAGTCAGGTCTGAAGGTAACAAGAGCAAGAACGAAGGTTTCAGCAGCCAATTAACTAAGACAGGGGTGAAGGTAGTTGATGTTGCTGAGGACCCATAGGCAATTGCACAAATGATGCTGGAGCTCAACTTGGGGTTGAATGTGACACCAAGATTGTGAACGTATTGGCTTAATCCTGAACGGCTGCTAGGGAGCGAGATGAAGTCAGTAGCTACAGAATGGACTTTGGGCAGAGACCACTTCCTGATGTTTAATTGAAGGAAGTTTCTGCTCATCCAGTAGTGGATAGCTGATGAACAGTCTGATAATTTAGCAACAGCGGAGGAATTGAGAGAGATGCTAATAAGGTAGAGCTGGGTATCGTCAGCACACAGATGATGTCAATTAGCATCAACATGTCGATGAGAAATAAGAGGGGGCCAAGGACAGATCCTTGTAGGAAACGAGAGGTAACAGGAGTTGGAAGAAAAGTTATTGCAAATGATTCTCTGATTACAATTAGATAAGTAAGAATGGAACCAAGTGAGAACAGATCCAACCAGCTCAATTGTGTAGAAGTGCTGGAGGGGGACATTGTGTTCAACTGTATCAAAAACTGCACTCGGGTCGAGAAGGATGAGGAAAGCAAATTTACCGATGCAAAATTAATTCCGCCATTCTATCAATAACATGCAATTTTGACAGGTGCTACTGAAAATTGCAGTCAAAGGTTTCAGTCTCTAGTAAACAGAACAAAAATATGAGCAGATAAGATTTATCTATTAAGCCACATTCCTCACCCATTGCAATGAATAGCAACATAAATCTTATTCAGACATATCTTCTTCATTTGCCATCAAAATTCTAAAATTTACACAGTTTAGCCCATGGTCACAAACTCCGGTTTCATAGATTATCATAGAATGTACAGTGCAGAAGGAGGCCATTCGGCCCATCGAGTCTGCACCGACTCTTGGAAAGAGCACCCTACCTAAGGTCAACACCTTCACCCTATCCCCATAACCCAGTAACCCCACCCAACACTAAGGGCAATTTTGGACACCAAGGGCAATTTATCATGGCCAATCCTCCTAACCTGCACATCTTTGGACTGTGGGAGGAAACCGGAGCACCCGGAGGAAACCTACGCACACACGGGGAGGATGTGCAGACTCTGCACAGACAGTGACCCAAGCCGGAATCGAACCTGGGACCCTGGAGCTGTGAAGCAATTGTGCTATCCACAATGCTACCGTGCTGCCCCTCCTCCCACAAAGTCCTGAAAGACTTGCTTGTTAGGTGAATTGAACATTAGGTGATAATTCTCCCTCAGTGTACCTGAACAGGCGCCTGAGTGTGGTGACTAGGGGATTTTCACAGTAACTTTATTGCAGTGTTAATGTAAGCCTACTTGTGACAATAATAAAGATTATTATTATTAAAAAACAAAATCTAATATTCCAATAGTAAATCAGGCGGCTCTTGGGCACACTCTGTCTGGAATGTTTTAACTCTGAAGCTCTCTGCAAGTAGGGCTACCAGAAACATGGGTGATCCACAAGCTCCCAGTCTGTGGAAGCAAAACATTGCATTTAGGGAAGACATTTAGCATTTAGGGAAATTCTAAAATTTATTCTGAGTGAAAAAAAAGAATCCATTTTATTTGCATCACTTTAATGTATAAAGACACTATGAAGGTAAAATATAATTACTTCTCATATTAACTGCAAATTTACAGAGATTGCTGTATCAGCTCTGTTGTCATGACATTGACAGTCTAAAACCGTCTTGATGATTTCACTAAAATTAGCTTTTCAATTGCTATTACTTACGGTAAAATGAAGTCTGCCTGCTGTCTCGTGCATTACATTCAACTGAAGCGTCATTATGCCATTCGGGAACAATGTCTCCTCAGTGTAGCTATGTAGCCAGTACTGGTTGGAGAAAGATCATCAATGTTGTAAGAAGGATAGTTTGATGGCAAAATCCAAAGTGGGGACAACGCATTGACCTCTGGATTCCAGCAGCAACCACGAGCCTGACATTTCTTCACGTCGATCAGCTCATTAAAAGCACAGTCAAACCTACTGTAATGACCTCCAATTGGCATTATTGGTTGGCCAATTGGAGTATGAGCTCCTTCAATGACAGCTCATTGAGGGGGCCCATATAAGCACCTGTGTAGGCTTTGTGAGGCAGTCTTAAGTTGACTGGAATGCGAGCAGCACTGTTTGGAGCTGCTCTTGTATATAAGTTATTGCAAATAAATACTGGTGTGGTGATGGAACCCCTGCCTCCTGTGGATTATTACAGTGGCGACGAGGTAAACAAAGAACCTTGCGGAGACCAGCTGCCGCACTCGGAGGGTAAGCCTTGCTCTTTTAAAAATGCCTCTTTTTGGGAAGTTGGATGCATTCGACCCGACTATTGAGGACTGGTCCCAGTATGTGGAGAGAATGTGTTACTTTTTCCAGGCCAATGAGATAACGGAGGACGGAAGGAAATGGGTTATCCTGCTGTCGGCGTGCGGACCCTCAGCCTTCGCCATTATACGTAGTCTAACTTATCCCGATACGCCGGACACGATATCGTTCCAAGAATTAACTAAATTGGTGGAAGAGCACTATGACCCAAAACCACCCCTCATTTTGCGTAGGTACAGATTCTACACAACGAAGCGGGAAGGCAGAGAATCTGTCACAAATTTCTTGACCCGTCTGAGAAGGCTGGTGGAAAAATGTGAGTTCGGCCCGACGCTAAATGAAATACTTCGGGGCCGGTTAGTGTGTGGCATAAATGACCTCCAAATACAGAAGCGCCTGTTGGCAGAAACCCAGCTAGACTGCAGGCGGGCGTTACAGCTCGCACTGTCCCTAGAAAAGGCAGCAAGTGGGGCGCAGGAACAACAGGGCACGCCAATGGAGGTAGATACCTGGGAGAGGGACTACCACAATGGATCCAGCTACCAGATAGCTGCCCTCAGGAAAAGCCTGAGGAACAGAGGGCCAAAGGAAAACCCCAGAACTGCCCCCAAGTCTGCTAGGACTAACTGGAGACAGAGGGAACTACCGGCTGAGGCTCCCCCAACAGAGAAGGACCGTTTCTGGCACCCGACAGAATGGGGTAACAGCGACAGAAACCCTAGAAGGAGGTGGCAAAAGAGGAATAGCAGGTGGGGACGCAGGGAAGTACACAACCTAGATACCCCATCCTCCTCCAAAGGGGAACAGTTATATAATACTGCGACGAAGAAAGCAGAACCTATTAAGATTACCCCACGGGTGAACGGTCGGCCGACAATAATGGAAATAGACACGGGTGCGGCCGTATCAGTAATGGGAGTGGCAGCATTTAAAAAAATCAAAGATGGGCTCCAGCCACTAACCCGAACAAAAACATCGACAAAACTTTCAACCTACACGGGGGAACCCCTGGAAGTTCTAGGCACGACTCATGTACCCATGGAATATGACAAACAATTGCTCAGATTACCATTGACGATAGTAGAGGGCTCCGGACCGAACTTAATAGGACGGAACTGGCTGGAAGACCTAAACTTAGATTGGACGAAAATTTTCCAGAGTGGAAACGGGCAGTTGAGTGGAGTACTCCAAAAGTACCCGGAGGTCTTCCAAGAAGGTTTTGGGGGAAATTATAGGTGCCAAAGCAACTTTGCACGTGGACCCAGAAGGCCGTCCTAAATTTTGTAAGGCCAGGCCGGTACCTTTTGCATTAAGGAAGAAAGTAGATGTTGAATTAGAAAGGTTACGGCGCGACGGCATTATCAGACCAGTACAGTTCACGGAATGGGCAGCGCCGGTGGTACCAATTTTGAAGCCAGACGGCTCGATACATTTATGTGGAGATTTCAAACAGACGGTAAACAAATACGCACTGCTGGACAAATACCCGATCCCGAAAATAGACGACCTATATGCCAAATTGGCAGGTGGGCTTTTGTTCACGAAACTAGACATGAGCCACGCCTACCTGCAGTTAAAACTGGACAAGGACTCCCAGACGTTCGCTACGATCAACATCCTGAAGGGACTTTTTCGTTATACTAGGCTACCCTTCGGAGTGTCATCAGCCTGCGCTATATTCCAGCGTACGATGGAAAATATTCTGTAGGGACTACAGCAGGTGGCGATTTATTTGGCCGATGTCTTAATCACGGGTAGGACAAACAGGGAACACTTAAGGAACCTGGAGGAAGTGCTCAGGCGTTTCGCAAAGTCAGGCGTACGGCTGAAAAGAGAAAAATGTGTTTTTCTGGCCCCACAAGTGACGTACCTGGGATATAAAGTAGATGAGTCGGGCTTACACCCATTGGAAGACTGAGTAAGGGCAATAAAAGAAGCCCCAGCTCCCACCACGGTCCAGGAGTTACGATCATTTCTAGGATTGGTAACATATTCTGGCAAATTTATTGAAAATAGGGCGTCCATCCTAAAACCCCTCCACCAGTGACTAAAAAAGGGACAAGAATGGAAATGGTCCACCCGCCAAAACCGAGCATTTAGGGACATTAAGGAACAGCTGTCATCCGAAAATATCCTAGAGCATTATGACCCAAGGAAGGAGTTGATGGTCACGTGTGACGCATCACCTTACGGGATAGGAGCCGTCTTAGCCCATAGAGGAAGGAATGGGGAAGAACGGCCATTAGCCTGTGCTTCGAGGACCTTGGCGATGGCTGAGAGAAAGTACGCCCAAATCGAGAAGGAAGGACTGGCGGTGATATCTGCGGTAAAAAAATTTCACCAGTATCTGTACGGGCAGAAATTCACCATAGTGACGGACCATATTAGTGTCTGGGTTATTAGGGTTATTAAAAGAAGACAAGTCAATACCCCCGATTGCATCAGCTAGAATCCAACGCGGGGCGTTGCTACTGGCGGCGTACAGATACGTTCTGGAGCACAGACCGGGCACGCGAGTAGCAAATGCAGATGCTTTGAGCAGACTTCCCCTCCCAGACACCCCGCCGCTAATACCTAAAGCAGATGAGACAGTAATGACTCTAAATTTTTTGGACACCTTACCAGTGGACGCACAACATATTCGGCTGTGGATGCAAAAAGACCCAGTTTTAGCCAAGATGAAGCATTTACTGCTAACAGGGGAACTGGAGAGACCAGTGGAGCCCCAGATGCACCCATACTGGAGCAGAAGGGACTAAATAACCGTAGAAGACGGTATCCTATTATGGGGAGCCCGGGTAATAGTCCCAGCTCAGGGCCGTCGGGCAATCTTAACTGAGTTACATCACGGACACCCAGGGGTGTCTAAAATGAAGATGCTAGCTCGAAGCTACGTTTGGTGGCCAGGATTGGACACAGACATAGCAGCCTTGGTACGTCGGTGCCAGGAGTGCCAACAGGGGCAAAGAGTGCCACCAGCTGCGCCACTGCACCCGTGGGAATGGCCAGGCAGACCGTGGACCCACCTGCATATTGACCACGCGGCCCTTTCATGGGCTCAATGTTTTTGGTGATAGTGGACGCCCACTCCAAATGGTTGGACGTCCACCGGGTGAACGCGGCAAGCACAGCATCGACAATTGAAAAGCTCAGGGCCTCGTTTGCAACACATGGACTTCCGGAGGTATTGGTGTCGGACAACGGAACGGCATTCACAAGTGGGGAATTTGGAAAATTCCGAAAGGGAAATGGAGTCCACCACATCAAAACGGCCCCTTACCATCCAACGGCCTGGCAGAGAGAGCGGTCCAGACACTAAAAGCGGGACTCAAGAAGCAGCCGGCAGCGTCAATGGACACAAAGCTCTCCCGCTGGCTGTTTGATTACAGGACCACACCGCATTCCACAACGGGCATACCGCCAGCTGAACTCTTAATGGGAAGGCGGCTGCGAACGAGGCTGAGTCTCCTTTTCCCAAATTTAACGGGGACAGTGGAGAAACAACAGGAGGTCCAACGCAGGCGGCATGATAATAGTCGGCAGCAGAGACATTTCCAGGTGGGGGCACCGGTTTGGGTCGAGAATTATGGGAATGGACCAACGTGGGTCAAAGGCACGGTAGAGTCCCAAACAGGGCACATATCATATAAGGTTTCGATAGGAGGTAAGGTGCTGAAGAAACACCTAGACCAAATAAGGGCAGCGGAACCACACCTGGAGGCAGTCGAAGCAGGACTGCCTCAAGCTGGGATAGCTCAGACGGGAAAGATACCCACACCACAGCCCCGAGCAATTTCTCCAGACCCCGTCATCCAGTCATCAGAGTCGGAGATGGACACATTCGACGAGGCCGCCGCGACACCTCTCCCCGAGGAGGATGAAGTACAACTTCCAAGGAGGTCGTCAAGGAAAAGACGGGCACCTATAAGGTACACCCCACCCACGTCGGAGAACGACCCGGCGGACGACACCGAGGTGACAGACCCGGACAGGAGGAGCAGGAAGAAGCTCAGAGGAATGCCAGCTGGCAGGAATTCCTCGGACCTTGTGGGGGGGCGGGGTGTAATGACCTCCAATTGGCACTATTGGTTGGCCAATTGGAGTATGAGCTCCTTCAATGATAGCTCATTGAGGGGGCCCATATAAGCACCTGTGTAGGCTTTGTGAGGCAGTCTTAAGTTGACTGGAATGCTAGCAGCACTGTTTGGAGCTGCTCTTGTATATAAGTTATTGCAAATAAATACTGGTGTGGTGACGGAACCCCTGCCTCCTGTGGATTATTACACCTACCATTAGTATCAATATCCCACTGAGCGGCACGGAGATGATTCTTATTGAATGATAGCTTACTCAGAGTTCCTAAGGTCTCTGTTCTGTTTTTATAATTTGGAGATTGCCACAATAGGTCTAGTTTAGATTTCCCCACGTGAACAGATATAGAAATTGCCAGAGATTCTGGTGTAGAATACTATGGTAAGTAATCACACCAACTAGAATAACAGCAAGGAGGATTGCTCCATATTTAAGACCAGTAATTGCATAAATCCTTGGTTTAGCCACAGATGAACTCCATTCCTTCATTTCCTGGAGCAAGAGCCCATTTATTTTCTTCATTATGTGGGGGAAACATGATGAAAAGGCAGATGCTCTTGAAGCTATGGGGTAGTTTGTCTGCCTACAGTATAGAGGAGAAAAAATATTGCTTTTTTAAAAAAAAAAAAAAAAAAAAAATTGGAGGCAATAATTTGTGCTACTAATGCAGCAGAATGTTAGCAAACAAGCCACTTCACATGAAAATAGAATGCTTACAGGACAGGAAGGCATTAACAGGCTTGCAGAGTGGAGGTATAAAGGACACATAAATGTCTGCACAGAAAAGCATGATTTATCCTTGGGAGATAAGAAACTCACTAAGGCAAAGAGATCTGAGATGCAGAAACACAAAGCTCTGAAAGTAGCAATGCAAGTTGATAAGGTCATAAATTTCTGGGATTAATTTCTCGGGAAGTACAATACGAAGGTTGTGAGGAAATGGGAGCTGCCATCTTGGATGGACTCCCAGCCCTACGTCCCAGGCAGTAATTAAATATCTATCCACAAATAACTTTACAGAGTCAATTCCCTCAGAGAGCACCATGGGTGGCACAATGGTTAGCACAGATGCCTCACAGCACCAAGTACCCGAGTTCAATTCCAACCTTGGTGACTGTGTGGAATTTGCACATTCTCTCCGTGTCTGCATGTGTTTTCTCCGGGTGCTCCGGTTTCCTCCCACAGTCCAAGGATGTTCAAGTTAAGGAGATTGGCCATGCCACATGCCTTAGTGTCCAAAGGTTAGATGGGGTTACGGGGTTAGGCGGTGGAGTGGACCTAGGTAGAATGGTCTTTCAGAGGATTGGTGCAGATTTGATGGGCCGGATGGTCTCCTGCTGCCCTGTAAGGATTCTAAGGGGCGATTCGCCTGTCAGAGAGTGAGAAGAATCATGGTTGTGTGCGCTGATGGTACGTAATTGGTATTAAATTAATGAAAGTGGAGTCTCCAGCAAATTAATATATAAGGTATGGATGATGAATGAAGGAAGATATTAATATGAAAAGGGAGTCACACTGATTGAGAGGGCAGTCACGAGAGAATGAAAGTCTTCAACGACTGTGCCTTTAGAGTGAGTTCAGAGGAAACCCGATCGCCATGTGTCAGGCATGAGTGATGACAACTTGTTTAAAATGCAGAATGCAAACTGGAGTTGTCCCAGGACAATACCTAAACATTTTATAGCATTTGTTTTGAGGAAACTAAGATGAAGAACCAAGGAACCAGGGGTAGAAGCATAGAATCATAGAATTTACAGTGCAGAAGGAAGCCATTCGGCCCATCAAGTCTGCATTGGCCCTTGGATAGAGCACCCCACTTAAGCCTACACCTCTACCCTATCCCCATTACCCAATAACCCCACCTAACCTTTTTGGACACTAAGGGCAATCTATCATGGCCAATCCACCTAACCGGCACATCTTTGGACTGCGGGAGGAAACCTTGGCACCCGGAGTAAACCCACGCAGACAGGGGGAGAACATGCAGACTCCACACAGACAGTGACCCGAGCTGGGAATCAAACCTGGGACCCTGGAGCTGTGAAGCAACTGTGCTAACCACTATGCTACCATGCTGCCCTACAACTAGCTGCTGCCCTACCCTACACAATGCTACCAACATTGAAAAGAGATTAAGGTAAATGTATTAGGCCTATGTATTTACATTGTGTACCTTGTGTTGCCCTATTATGTATTTTCTTTTTATTTTATTTTCATGTACTTAATGATCTGTTTGAGCTGCTCGCAGAAAAATACTTTGCACTGTACCTCGGTCCACGTGACAATGAACAAATCCAATCCAATAAATCAATGGGTGCCACCAAAAAAGAATCCTTTTGTATTATGTCTGGCCTCTTGTTCGAAGGTAGCATATTAATCAAGGAGTTCCTACCCAGAAGGAATAAGTAAACAGTTTGTCATGGTCATCTAAACTCTGAAATAAGATTAGCACCTTTACTCACTCTCTGTCATCAGTTATTGTAAGTAACTTATTTAGGAGAGAATTAATTTTGTTTCTGTGACAGTAGCAGCTGCCGTGGCGATATTATCCGTCAGCGCACTCCACATCTGAGATGCATAATGATTATTGATGGTGACATAATTTTTTTTTATTTTTTTTTGCAGACTTAATACTAATTTCTAGAAAAGTCTTTGTAAATGATTGCCTGAGAGGGGCAGTACGTCCACCAAAATGCGTTATGGAGGAGAATACCTTTCTAGTTGCTATTTCTCCGGATGTAAAATCATGAAGTCTTGTTCCAGAGATATTAAGAATAATAATGGAGACTGTCATTTGCACTTCTCATTAAAAAAACACTTTGTAATGCCATGTCAAGGGAGAGGGTCTCTGTACAATATCTCCGCCTGTCTTTATTCAGCAGCTGCGTAGTGTAAAACATTTACGAGGGGTAACAGTTGTGTGCAGATAATTCCCTTAATACTGGTAAATTATGAGAAATTTAACAAAATGCACTTACATTTTAATATTCTGTGTAGGAAACTCGTTTTCCTCATGATGCTAGCAGGCAGAGCATTTCACATCAAAACTTCAGAAATCTTTGTTTTTAGCTTCTGTCAGCAGTTTGATAAGTACACGTTCACTGAAATGAAAAAGCAATTTACCTTAAAATGTTTTTTATTAACATGGCCTGTAATGAAGTGCTTCCAGGAACTCTGAAAAAACATCTTTCAAAGCCATTGGACAAGCTAATCCTGCAGCCCAGGGAATTAGTAAGTGCAGTGAAAGAGCTTTTAATGCAATAAATGTAATCAAATAATATAAATTTTAATGCAGTGATTTGGCATTCAGCAGCATTCAAATTACAGCTTTCCGACAATAATAGTTCCACACAGCAGGAATGGAAACTTATTCAGCAGAAAACTATTTGTTTTATATAATCCTTGACTACAGATCTTTTGGCTTAGTCTATTATTTGCAGTCCAAACACAACATTTTCCATATGGAAATAGGAAGTGTTAGAAAGCATGACATCCCAAACTGGGAAACTCAACGAATAAAAATTACTTCTATATTTTATACTGCTTTTAAAATGGGCCCATCTCTTTTCAGCATTGTAATTATTTTCAACTTCAGCAGGTTTCTGTACCTTTTAGTAACCATGCTGTGTGTTTATAATTGTGATTATTACAATGTCTAAGTGTTGAAGGGAAGTTACACATACAAAAACACTGCAAGTTGAGGTCAGTAGTTAGTGATCATACTGTTTTGACTCTAGCTTTTTCCAACAACTGATATTAGTCTCCAGTTCTCTATTTCCTCTCTTCCTCTTTGTTACTTTTCACATTAGTTACATTAATCAAAGGGTAGTGCGTGCCTGGAACTCGCTACCGGAGGAGGTGGTGGAAGCAGGGACGATAGTGACATTTAAGGGGCATCTTGACAAATACATGAATAGGATGGGAATAGAGGGACACGGACCCAGGAAGTGTAGAAGATTGTAGTTTAGTCGGCCAGCATGGTCGGCACGGGCTTGGAGGGCCGAAGGGCCTGTTCATGTGCTGTACATTTCTTTGTTCTTTGTTCTTTGAACAGTCAACCAGCTAGTGGGATCAGCTACAATTGGAAAGCTACTGAACACAGAACATAAGGATGTGATTATTAAGAGAAATCAAGAAGAATAACAGCAGCAGACACATGGGA